>NW_025765252.1:0-218370 GCF_003918875.1 Haliotis rubra
TGTTCTGGTCTGTAAATAATCAAGTCTGAGACCACACAATCCAGTGATCAACAGTATGAACATTAATCTACGCAACTGGAATACGATGACATGAGTCAACCAAGTCAGCGAGCCTGACCTTCGAACATGACTATATATAATAGGTGAGGTGAAATTGGGTTTAACGTCGTGCTTGAGAATGTTTCGCTCATATGACGACGTGCATGGGTGTGCATGTGTATGTGTGGCTGCTTGTACCAGCCCAGACTGAAGCTGGTTTTATAGTGCTAGACCACTGAGATACCATGCCGCAGTGAAGCATGAATACCCCACTCTCAGACACACATTATACTGACTCCGGAGCCGACCAGTCCTTGTTGTACCCATTAATGCCGAGCGCCAGGCAGAGACCAACAAGTACCATATTTTAACGTCTTGTGGTATGACGCCGTCGGGGATCGAACTCCGCGACCTTCCGCTCTCCGGCGGAAGCTCTAACATATATATAATATATATAGGTTATATACCATTGTAGTGGCGTTGATCCTTATCAATTCGATTATCATACACAACTTTCAGCTGCATGCAAGTCATTCTGTGAATGATACAGTGTGTAAAGTGTTAACTCCCCTTTACTGTCTACCACTCCACTTTCATGCTCTTGGTCATATCAACTACGTTTGACGTTATACAGCTAACGCTGGTGTTTTTTCTCACTGTCATGATGTTGTGATGCAAGTACACAATTGTTGGAGTCATAATTTTTATTTATAGTTGAAACGGTTACCTGGGAAATGGCAACGTATGTTTAAATATACCATAAAATAGTTTAAAAAAATATTATTTACATTCAAACATGGGTTACTCTGTGATCGTTTTTAATTAGTAGTATGAGATCTTTGTGGTTCAGGCATTTTTGTGTATTTACAACACATGGAAGAACAGTCAGTGTGGTAGTCAGTGTCACGTCACAAATGCGGCACTGGATACATAACGGTGAACGGGCACTAGATCTATATTTACGGTCTGTGATAGCCGGGGTTGATAGTCAGGTTATGTTCTATGTAATATCAAGGGAAGGAAACCGTCCTGCATACACAAGCAAGTGTGTATACTTTGACTACGTGATTGTGCAGCCACCATTTATTCGTTCAACAACACGGAACAGCCAAATGTCTATTAATAGCAAGGGTGCTTTCCAGACAGTTCACGCCAATCTCAAAACCCATGATGCCGGTGCTCTTTGAGCCTGTGGAACCATAGCATCCTGGATTCTGTACCGGTAGTAGCAAGGCACCAATCGGGGTAACGGGTACAACAACCCATTGTCAGTAGGAACTCTCTTTTGAGGAACTACTTAAAAGGTGCATGACCCCGAAATCTGACCTTTCCTCTTAACCAATCCAAACCCCTCCCTTTTTCCGCCTACCACCAGGCGCTTCGCTCCCCTTTCCTGCCTTTCGCCTTCATCACTCGGGCTCATCTATTTTTTCTCAGGCGTTCGCTATCGCTTTTAGGCTTTGTTTTTAAACGCAGCATTGTTTACATTTACTTCATATCAAAACACGCTTTTACAAAAGTTTTACAATTTTGTTGAATAGATTTTTATATTTTATATTTTTTTTAAAGTCTTTTATTGCTCTTTCAAACATACCAGAATATTTTTCACACTGCTGCAGTTTTTGCACCATGCATTGTATCTGCCCTGCTCAAAATACTTATTGCTTGAAAAAATACCTTCACAACGCAGGCTTTCTGTCAAAACAGAATTATGCATACTTAAACTTTATTTTATTTTCATATACCAATAGTTTTTTACATTAAGTTCTCTTTTTTTCTCAGAGCTGCCATTCATTTTTGCTCGATTCCATTTTTCACATAACCCCGCAGCTGGAGGAATCACTGAGGATAACCCGCATCCCTAGGCACCCCGCAACCCCATTCGTAACTACTCGTGTAATTCAGGCAAGCCGGGATGGCGTCTCGTACCCCTCTCGTGGCCATGTTTACGACTGGGCCCTGTCTAAGCGCAAACGGGCATGGAGATTAAAATAGTCTAGTACTATTGCCAAGGAAAGATAACTCTGAATTTCAAAACATGGCTCCTAGAATATCCTATATCCCGTGGGCAAAACAGCAATACAGTCATTCCCTTTGTAAATATGTTTCAGTGTTTAAAGTTTCAGATCCTTTAGCTCAAGGTATATGTTTAACTTGTGATTGCATAGTTTAGCGAAGTTTCAAACTTCAATGGCGCCGCCATTTTCATGCTTCGAAATGCGTTTTACTACGCGCGATTTGATTGGTTTGCCAAGATTCTTGGCAATAATGGCGTACGATAGGGGTACGAGTCTTCTTGTAGGTCACGGAAAGAGGCGAGGCACGAAAACAGGTGACAGTGTCTTCCCTGAAAGAGTGACTGCAACTGGCTGTCCAAAACATGACAATGTCATGAACATGCTTCGTGCCTGTTTGAGCTAATGTCAGTTAACTCCGCGCCCAAAATATAAAATGTCGAGTGAAATACATTGATGTACTTACCTCCACACGCATGTGACACACGTTCCTGACCAGCGTTGCAAACTGCACCCTTGGTGAGCGGTGTGCGCCACAGACCCCCACTGCGGGTCAGAAAATCGATAAATTAGGCCCCGGTTTAGTATCAACACCCCCTACTATATAATATGTAAAGGTTCAGCACAGAAATACGGCGACATGATCGAAAACCAGACAATTACGCACACATCAATCAATATATCCTATTTTAAAGGCCTCACCGGGATCAAAAGCTTTTGTCCATATTTCCTATGTGTAGGGAGGCATATACACGTGCTCTCAGTGGGGTGCATTTGTTTTGTTTTTTTAATTGCCAAAGACCCGAGTTGCTGTGCCGGAAGTATACCAAACTAGGTCGTCAGCGCCGGGCTTTACGTCCTCCGGCGATCTGATTTGCTACTGATAAAACTACAAATACACGTGCAAAATGAGAGGGAATATCAAACGTCTTTAATGCATAAAGTTTTGACAAGATGTCACAGTGTGATGTTTTATCTTGGTAAGAATAATTTAAAAACGAGTAAAATTATTTTAAAAACCCACACACATAATAATCCATTCAGTGAGTGTAATGTGTTCTGCCATAGAATATTAACATAAATATATTTCAGTGTGAAATTTGACAATGTGAAAAAGAATATAATTGGTGACCATTTTTGTTGTTGTAATATATCTAGGTATTGGATGAAATAATTAGATGTTGAAATATATCCTTCTCTGTTATGACACATGGTCAATTTGAATTACTACTTTTCAGCATAAGTTCAAACCATGCCCATATTCCCAGCACTTCTGTTGATGTGGAAACTTGTGACGTCCATATCCCCAGCACTTCTGCTGATGAGGAATCTTGTCATGTCCATATTCGCAGCACTTCTGTTGACGATGAAACTCGTCAAGCCCATATTCCCAGCACTTCTGTTGATGATAACACTCGTCATGCCAATATTCCCAACGCTTCTGTTGACGATGAAACTCGTCAAGCCCATATTCCCAGCACTTTTGCTGTTAATGACACTCATCATGGTCATAATTTGAAGTATTATGTATGCCAGAGTTTTAAAACGCAGTATGTAAGAAATGTTATTTTTGGCTAAACGTACGAATTATCGCCAGTGACTGAGGGGATGGTGTAAATCCAACAAGGGTCCATGCAGGTACTGTAATGTAAGTTCCCATGGAACCCAGTATTGTGATCTACTGTCGTAGGTACTTTGATGGGGTATGGGTTTTATCTGGAAATATAGACATGTTTGTATATTCTCTGAGTTAAGTTGAAGTTGTGTTATCTAAATCTAAATCACAGTGCTGACAACGTACATGAAATATCAGCAGCTTATTATCACAACCACCAGTACAGCTATGTACAGGTCAGCTGCCTGCGTGTAATTAACTCTAATTAACTTTAGAGTATGGCCGGTTGGCCACGGAAGCGTAACATTGTGGATGAGGTGCATGCTGGATACTGCAGGTGGACCATTCATGTATCGTAATACGATACGGGGCAGCCTGACAGACAGTAGTATATAGACAATGAATTCTGGATGTAACGGGACTTGACCCTTGGACAGCGGCTAGGCAGGTGGGCTGACGATCGCCTCTGTGATGCCGCCTGGCCGTTGCTGCACTACCATGTAATTGCATATCTAGTTGCCGAATAAAGTGTTGTGGATCCACTGATGGACTTCTGTGTTTGAAGAGACAGATACCCCAAAACCTTTAACCAGCCCGGGATACTACCTTCAGTGACTGGCGATCTATAGCCCATTGCTATACTGTTCTCTGTAGTGGTATATTTTTGTGATTACATGCTAGTTTTAAATGTTCATCTGTGACAGTATAGCTATTTTAGTGTCCTTCTTTGACAGATATTGATATTGACTAGGTTTATGTTAATGTGGAACTCTCATAGTCACGATATGGCTGAAATACTGCCGATGTGACTTTAAAGTTTCACTCACTCACTCACTCACTCACGCGCTGACGCACTCACTCACTCACTCACTCACTCACTCACGCACGCACGCACGCACGCACGCACGCACGCACGCACTCACTCACTCACTCACTCACTCACTCACTCACTCACACAATATGAAGAACCGGACTCGAACAGGATGGAAGTAACGTATTCTTATCAATTTTCAAAGCAAGTGCCAGTTTATGAAAGCCCTTCTATTTTCAATATATTGTGCATTTCGCATTCAACATATATATGGGACTAAATGGAATATATATAGGAACTAATATACATATATTATTTTTCCATGGAGTGAATGTGCATCATTAGACAGGAATGGAGTCTATTGGGTCAATCTTCCTTCACATCTTGTATGGGCCATCTTTTGATGGGCTCCGGTGTGAGGGGTACAATGTGCTACGGGCATTTTAAAGGACGGGAGGCGAATCTTTTGTCGGGTACTTTTTAAAGTACAATTTATACTTTGTTACAGACAAAACCGACGAAAATAGTTTAATGTCGAAAATTTGGGCTAATGGATATGGTCCTGGAACTTGCAGTTAAGCCACATTCACACGTTATATTTGTTCAGTAATGATTCGAAGGCTGACACCGTCGTGGCGTCACCAGCCATGCTCATGTCTTCTTCGTTCCTTAGTATGACCCACATAACCATACATTGTTCCCTTCAACACTTTACTGTCGCAGAATCTCTCAATGATTTTTATAAAAGAAGGCCATTCATGCGTACCGTGAATTCGATGCCTGTGTTCGCGCCATTTCGTCTCATAAACCAGTCGTGACTCCACTGTGTATTGCGTAGATAACCGACTGGGGAGAGTGATCAATGGGCATGTGATCATTGGCAATTGTTGCAGATCATCATAATGGGGATAGCATGTTTACCCCTAACCTAAGTAATTCGACCCTTTCTGTGACCCTATATGTACCTGTTTCCTTGTACTAGCACACTCAGCAAGTGTGACGTGGTTCTCCAAATAATCAGGTCTGGACCAGACAATCCAGTGATTGACTTTATAATCATCGATCTAAGCAGTTGAGATACGATGACATGCATCCCCTGAGGCAGTAAGCCTTACCTCCAGCAGCATGGGCTGCTGAATGTGAATTCTAACTGGGATCTTCATGGGTACCTTGATTCGGCAGCGGATGTCCCAGAAGTGACAATATAAGGCACAATGTCACACCCTATTTCTCTAGAAATACATAATGCATTTCTCTCAATAACACTAACTATCAGCCCTCATGGAGGCTACCAAATTATTTATTCCCAAAACAATTACGTATTAAAATTACAATATTGAATTATAAAGTTCAAACGAGTTAATGCAACTCTCGCGCCCTCCACTGGCTGAACATTATCCGCCTATGTTGGCATGGTACAACGACGACAGCAAAAAGACTCTCAGTGAGGGTCAAGGGGCAAATGTCAGAGAAAGTTAGCCTTCAGTATGGAGTTCCACAGGGTTCTGTACTGGGACCAGTGTTGTTCACTATCTGCACATCACCTCTCGCAGACTTTGCTCGCGCCAATAATCTCTCGTTCCATCTATACTCCGACAATACCCAGCTGTATCTGGCCTTTAAGCCTTCCAACAGAACATCAGTAGAGGAAACATATCGTCGTTTGATGAACTGTATCAAGGACATCAAGGGTTGAATGACCCTGAACTTTCTCAAGCTCAACAATGTGAAGACGGAAATGCTGATTCTCCCTTCAAAGTCAACAAGAGGCAAACTTGCTCTGCCCACCTTTGAAATTGGAGGTTGCATCATTGAACCAAGCAAAGAAGCACGAAATCTGGGATTTGTATTTGAGCCATGAATGCAAAGCCATGAATGCAGAGTCCTTTGTAAACAAAGTATGCAGACATGTATATTTTAACATCCGAAACATTGCCCAAATACGTCGATACATAAATCTAAAGACCGTAACATCTCTTGTTCAGGGCTGCGTTGTATCCCATTTAGATTACTGTGATGCTCTTCTCATTGGACTACCAAAGCAATTGATAGCAAAGCTGCAGCGCGTACAAAATTGTGCAGCTAGACTTGTGACAAAGGCAGAAAAAGACAAACACATTTCTCCAGTGTTAACGAAACATGGTTGAAGATTCGGACAGAATCACTTATAAAGTGCTCCTGTTTACCTTCAAGGCAAGGGCAGGCCTAGCTCCTGTGTATCTCCAGGAACTCCCCCCAGGAGTACAAGTCCGCGATGTCTCTTAGATCCACGGGACAAAGCACGGGACCACCACCTTTCGCGTTCGCCAGAGCAGCTCCATTACTCTGAAATGATCTGCCATTAAACCTGAGACTTGTCAATAACTTAGCCACTTTTAAAACCTTTTTCAAATGCATACGCCTAGTGGACATCGTTGATACATGTTACATGCATCCTCTCAAAGTGCTTTAGCGTTTAATACTGACTGGATTCTTGCGCTATATAAGTTTTTAGTTGACGATGATGATGACAGAAAACTAGACGCACACAAAAAACGAAACAGCATAAAATCCTGGTTAGAACTGGACTTCTGCATCCAAGACATGTCGTTAGAGGTGACCTACATGATCGGGTAAGACTCCCAGACTTGTCTCTCACCTTAGATAGATATCATACATCCTGTTTGAGTGGAGCACTGGATTGTCTGGTCCAGACTCTATTATGCAGAGACCAGTGTTCTATGGCTGCAATATTGCTGAGTGCAGCGTCACACAACAATTATACAAAATATATTCTCCCCACAAATCTGCCTTTCTCGAGCTACAGATAACGTAACATACCTTCGACCGTCCTCAGAGCTGAAGTTTTCACTGAACAAACAGACAGACAGACGTTATTGACACATGCCACAAACGCCTTTGGTCATACATGGAATCATTTTACAATTGTCAGTTGTAAGATGGTGAGGATTCACAACTAGATACTTCTTTATTTGTTGTTTCTCACCCGGAATTATTTATAAGTAGACATTGTTTTTTAGTATTTTTCAACTGTACAAAATTATATACTGAATAGTGTTTATAATAATATGCTTGATATACCGTGATTCTATATAGGAATAAGCTGGGCATTTAATGCGGAAATGGCATTCGTATTCTTGATCATTTTCATCAACTTTTCATTACATCTTCTTGCTTCCCGTGGGATTCTACCACTATCATGTCTACTAGTTTCAACAAATATTGAATGGGATGACATTCTTGTTTGTTCGCATAATTTGAAATACTATTGTGATACGATTCATAACCAAAATAATCCTTGTAGTAGTCCAGTTTCTTAATGAAAGATTTCAGTGTGTGATATATTTACCCAGTAATCGATACATGGATGGGTTTTCCGGGTTTGCACGGGTTATCTTACACTGTTATTCCTGGAAGTATTGTCGCTAACTTGTTGAAATATTGAAAATGTTTACTTCGTGAATCATCAGAATTACCTTTTTTGCAGATCCTCTCTCAAAGCATTGACGATCCTTCTTTGATCCAACCAGAAATCACAGTGGTTACAGCTTATTTCAACATTGGTTCCTTCGCCAAAGGAAGTAGTGCTAACACGTTTACTTCGGGCAAATATATGCATTGTATGAAAGTGTTTGGCAACATAACAAACAACCTTGTCGCATATACCGATTCGAAGGATGTGTACGATCTCTTCATGAACCTGAGGCGCAGGTTTCCCAGCAATATGACGAAAGTGTTCCTGATAGACAGACACAACCTATGGTCCTTCTCTTTGGCTTGTATCTACAAGCAGCCGAACTATCCAAGGCATCAACCGAACACCGTCAACTGGAACTACTCATGTGCAATGCATGCTAAGTTTGAATTGGTCATTGACAACAAAGTCTTAGCGGAGGAGCTGTTTCCAATAAAATATTTCTGCTGGCTCGATATTGGACTCTTCCGGGATCTTGCTGGTGACAAGAAGACCTTCAAGCTCCAGATTCCCAAAGAATGGGATCAACGGAAGGTTGCCTATACTGCAGTATCCTGCTTTAACAAACAGACGACAATCGCAAATGTTATTAAAAACAACATGGTGTGGGTTGGAGGCGCAATGTTTTTAGGAACACCTGAAGTGCTTCATAACTACACGGAAGACTACATGAATACGGTCAAGATGCTGTTAAATAACGCTTGATGAATACGGATCAGCAGGTTAAATATTCCATGTACCTGACATCCTCACAGGTTAAACCCAGAGTTCAGATACAAACATTCTCCCGCGAGCACAATCCTTATGATTATTGGTTCTACCTTGGGTACCTGTGCAGGGAGACATGGTTAAAAACCCAACCTCCTGTGAATACAACAGCCTTATAAACGACATCCTTTAGCCATGGTTCTGTCACTTGGTCCCCTAAACACTTACTGATTACAGAAAACTACAGTGTAAACTATTTTGATTTTTTAGAAATTATTATCAAACCATATCAAAGGTATTGGTTCAGCCACATAGAGACGCGAACAAGCTTCTTTGAGTGACATTTTAAGATTTGGGAAGTAAACTATTGACAAACATGATGAATAACAACTTCTCTATTTCGTGAGTGCAACGTGTAGATTTTGTACCGTTCCCAAGCAGGAATGTTACATAAGGGGGAGGGGACGTATATGTACTGAATGGAGAAAACAAAACAACATGATTAACATAATTGGCTAAACAGGCTTTAGGACAAAATTGGAATTCTGAACTCATCCATTATCTTATGATGTACACCACACACAGAGAAGTGCCACACTTGGGGGCGCGGTGGGCGAGCTGGCTAAGGCGCCAGGCTAGTGATCCAGTGAGCCTGAGGTGCCGGGATCGAGCTCACCTGTGACCGGGTGTAAACTTTGTGTGCAGACTCTTTCACTGTTGTCACAGCCACTAGTGTACAGTACACAACCCTGTGCACTTAAAAGATCCCACGAATATGTTGGGAAATGACCAAATGGTGGCCACATGAATACGTGCAACACCTAGTTCCGGGTACAGCAACGTGCAGTAAACTTGGACTAAGTACTGTGACTTAACAGCTTAATATCAGCCACATAAAAGCTACCCTAAGAGGTTCAAGAGGCGGCAGAAACAGAAGTACAAATGGTTGTGTTACCCTAAATCAACATTGTGGTGAGTTGGTCAATGTTCCAAAAAACTTTGTGCCCCATAACTTCAAAGTAACTTGTTTAATGCTCAACCTGTGAGGAACAAACCTCTCATTCTCAATGACTATATCCAGGACAACAACTCTGATGTCTTTGCTATCACAGAGACGTGGCTGACTGATAATGATACATCAGTTATAGAAGAATTAGTACCAGCGAACTATGACATACTGCAAGTAAACAGATCACACCGAAGAGGTGGGGGAGTGGCATTAATCTACAAACAATCTATTCATGTCAGGCGCAGTAACTCTGCAACATTCAAGTCATTTGAGTATGTTACTTGGACCAGAGTGTCCTCCTGCATCGGCTACAGACAAGACTCGGCTTCACAGGAACAGCTCTGGTGTGGATACGCTCGTATATCTACAACCGTACCCAATCTGTCCAGATCGGTGATATGTCTTCAACACACACACACATGGTGTATGGCGTTCCTCAAGGTTCAGTTCTTGGACCCAAGCTTTTCAGCCTCTACATTCTGCCTACTGGAGACATTGTCAGGAACCATGGACTAAACTAAACACTCCAGTGATCAACAGCATGAGCATCGATCTACGCAGTTGGGATACGATGACATGTGTCAGCCAAGTCAGCGAGCCTGACCATCCGATCCCGTTAGACGCCTCTTACTACAAGCATGGGTTACTGAAGATCAATTTTAACCCTGATTTTCCTTGTGCTTGTCAATACACACAGTGATCAAACTGTAACATGTTACAAAGCGTCGCCTGGAATAAACACTGGACAGCTAGCATGAATCACAGGCTGGTGTCAAACTAGTCAAACTTTCTTACATAACTATACTAGGCACAAAAAGAAACTGTGCATACAAAAATTTAAAATCTAAATTTATCAAACCTGTGTAGACACATAAGGATGTAAACTCAGAGATTAGTGACATGTATCCAACATGCATGCACGTGCCACGTTCCGTGACGTCAGTGGGTTCGTCCTTGAGACGTGCAGTACGTTGTTGCACGTGCATTCCGTGAAAGAGAAACAGAGCAAATGAATGCCACACAATACTGTCACCTTGGAAAGCTCTGCCCTTGCGATCGTTCAAAAAATTAAACAGCTATTGAGACGCATGGCATGCCAAGGCTCACGTCTGCACAACGTCATGAGGCCATTGGGATGGTCCGTGGGGGAATGTTTCAACGACAAGTGGCTGCACATTTCCACTGCCACCGGAACACCATTTCTGTACTGGTGAGGCGCTAGCAGAACACAAATGACGTGATCGATCGGCCACGTTCTGGACGTCCACATGTAACAACGCCAAGATAGGACAAATGGATAAGGGTGACCCATCTTCGCCACAGGTTTCAGACTGCAGTGATGACTTCCCGAACCATCCCAGGACTTCGCCGTATCCACCCCAACACAGTTCGACAACGTGTACGTCATCACGGGATCAGACCACGACGTCGCGCCATACGGCCTATCCTGACACAACGTCATCGACAAGCTCGCCGAATGTGGTTCCGAAATCATGTCCGCAGACCCTTGTTTTGGTGGAAAATGTTGTTTTCACAGATGAGTCCAGGTTTAACATTTCCGATAGTGATGGACGTCAACACGCCTATAGACGCGTGGGAGAACGTTATGCACAGGCCTGTGTCTTGGAGAGGAATCGCTTTGGTGGTGGTTCCGTGATGATTTGGGGTGGAATAACAGCACGCCAAAGAACTCCTTTGGTGATTTTGTTCAGGGCAACTTAACTGGTGTGGGCTACAGGCATCAGATTGTTCGACCTGTGGCAATTCCTTTTCTGCAACGTCATGTCCCTGGGTTAACATTCCAACAGGACAATGCCCGCCCTCATACGGCAAGGGTTGCTATGGATTTCTTGCAACACCACAACGTTGACTTACTGCCTTGGATCTCTCCCCGATAGAGCATGTTTGGGAGGAGATGGATCGACGTCTACGCCGTCTTCCTCATCCGCCAGATAACGTCCTTGACCTTGCAACAGAACTTGAGAGAATCTGGCGTGACATCCCAAAAGTCTTCCTTGCACGTTTGATAGGCTCTATGCGTCGTCGATGCACTGCTGTTCTCAATGCCGATGGTGGACATACCCGTTATTGAGCTTGTGACATGGTCGTTTGACCCCTGTCCCGCTTGTGGACTCGTCACGTCATTGTGATTGACTTTTCAATTCAAATTCTGCCGATTTGTTATGGTCTCATGATCCCTCCATTAAAGTTTATAAGTACCATTGACATTGTTATCGTACTTATCAACTGGGATAATATTTTGACAATGCACAGTTTCTTTATGTGGCTAGTATACATTCAAAAGTGAGCTAAGATTAGAATATTTCTAAGTACACGTGAGTATAACACTTTTCATGATCTGTATGTTTATTTGTTTGTGTAAAAAACACACGGTAACTATGTTGTACGTTGTTGTCACCTTGTATTGTGGCTGTTGGTCAACGGTAAAAATTCAGGGAAACTGTCGTGACGATCTAGGGGAAGTAACTCTGAATTGGGCACGCTTCTCGTACTGACGAAGTGTCGTAAAATTATATACATCTGACCATCGACCCACTCTTTGTCACAGCAGCCGTCACAAAGATGTTTAAATATTTTGAAGTTTAAGTGGATAGGTAATTCATGTTACTCTCGTGCAAATTAGCTGGGGATTTGTAAACAGTTTTATCCAGTACTTATTATTCTCATATATAGAAGAAAACGCACCACGGTTTGTAATTAAAAGATCTGGACCAGATAACCCAGTGTCTGACATCATGAGCATTAGGCTTGTGTTTTGTTTGTTTGTTTTTTAACGCTACACTCAGCAATGCTCCAGCTATATGACGGTGGTCTGTAAATAATCACATTTGGACCATACATTCCAGTGATTGACACCATGAGCATTAGGCTTGTGTTGTATTTGTTTGTGGTTTAACGCTACAATCAGCAATGCTCCAGCTATATGACGTTAGTCTGTAAATAATCACATTTGGACCATACATTCCAGGGATTGACACCATGAGCATTAGACTTGTGTTTTGTTTGTTTGTTGTTTAACGCTACACTCAGCAATGCTCCAGCTTATGACGGCGGTCTGTAAATAATCACATTTGGGCCATACAATCCATTGATTGACACCATGAGCATTAGACTTGTTATTTGTTTGTTTGTTGTTTAACGCTACACTCAGCAATGCTCCAGCTATATGACGGCGGTCTGTAAATAATCACATTTTGACCACACATTCCAGTGATTGACATCATGAGCATTAGACTTGTGTTTTGTTAGTTTGTTGTTTAACGCTACACTCAGTAATGCTCCAGCTATATGATGGTGATCTGTAAATAATCACATTTCGACCATACATTCCAGTGATTGACATCATGAGCATTAGACTTGTGTTTTGTTTGTTGTTTAACGCTTCACTCAGTAATGCTCCAGCTATATGACGGCGGTCTGTAAATAATCACATTTGGACCATACATTCCAGTGATTGACATCATGAGCATTAGTGAGTGAGTGAGTGAGTAGTTTTACGCCGCACTCAGAAATATTCTAGGTATATGGCGGCGGTCTGTAAATAATCGAGTCTGGACCAGACAATCAAGTGATCAACAGCATGAGCATCGATCTGCGCAAGTGGGCAATGTGTCAACCAAGTCAGCAAGCCTGACCACCCGATCCCGTTGGTCGCCTCTTACGACAAGCATGGGTTACTGAAGATCAATATTCTAACCGAATATTCACGGGTAGACAAGCATGGGTTACTGAAGATCGATATTTTGACCCGTATCTTCACGGGTAGACAAGCATGGGCTACTGCAGATCAATATTCTACCCCGGCTCTTCACAGGTACACAAGCATGGGTTACTGAAGATCAATATTCTACCCCGATCTTCACGGGTAGACAAGCATGGGTTACTGAAGATCAATATTCTACCCGGATCTTCACGGGTATACATTCCAGTGATTGACATCATGAGCATCAATATTCCTAATTCGGAAAAGAAGACAGGTGGCCATGTCAGTCAAGTCAGTTAGCATGACCACAGAGCCAGCGAAGAAACTTGGAAGATGAATACAGGAACACTTGTACTTTCATGTTGCTTTCCCTCAGTATATATACGTTACAACACAAATGCCGTGACATCAGAGGTGCTCGTATGTCAGAATATCGTAATCTGTAAAACACAATAACAACAATATGGGAGGCAATATGATTTTTCATTTGTTCATAAATCAGCAGTCTTGATAGGTTTTCCGAATTTAATTTCTTCTCAGAGAAACAACTGCATCCGCACAAGCTCACTCCCTGAAACAGAAGGTGACAAAGAAATGATAAAATGTATTGAAATGATACCAAAGAGGCATACACAATTACCGCTGGTTATTGTCTACTCTGTGTAAGTAGCGTCATCCAAACTAATAACCTTTAAGTAGTTTCATGGCTTGGCAGTTCAACTTGAGAAGAAAATCTACAGAGTGCAGATGGAATGATATCAATTACCGCTTTCATGAAAAATAACATAAAATTTTAGAAAGTTAAAAAATATATAAAACGCAGAACAGGAATGATAACTGAATTCAAACCAGACTGATATTTGTAAAACACGTACTTGAAAGAGACACTACTATACTAGCTGGTAACCAAAACTCCAAGGTATGTCAACACCTAAAGGAGTGCTGATAGATTGGGCTTACCGCCTGTTTGTCACGGAAACTAACCCACGACTTTAGAAAGATGTTTCCCCTGATAAACTAACAGCACTTTGTACTTACATCGTACTTGAATGTTATCAAAAGTTCTTATTCTGCCAGCCGTGTAGCACTAAAGCATTTGAATTCTCTAAACATTATGAGTCCGAAGTGTTCAGAGAAATGTATATCAGTATTTAAACAGATCGCATCTGAGAACTGACTTACATCAAGTAGTGACAATTGTCCAGAAAGGAGTTGTATTGTAGCCTGGTCATGTTCCCCATCAGCTCTGGGGTCGCTCCAGACAAGGAACATTCTACTGTGTTACTCAGGTGGGTTTGGATGCAAACAGGTTCTTCCCTGAAACCAGTTGAAGTTGAAGGTTACGTCATAGTGTAGGCCGTGAAATATTCCAAGTGGACATGACAGAATCTACCTTTCTGTGTAAATCATCTTGTCGACACCTTGAAATACCCAAGACAATCCTCTCTTGCCAGTCCCACAACGCACACTACCCAATCAGTCAATACAATGAAATCTTAGAGTAAATAGGGTTCAAACATTTCTGTGTTTAAATGTCGCATCAATAGCAAACATTCTCCATCACTGACAAAATAACACTTCCAACCGTAGAAATCCACATAAAACCAAACAAAGTTGGTTTATGAAACTGGTATTTTCTCGGTTCCAAATCGCAGTGTCCTAAATACTATCATCAATGTGTAAGTGAGTGAGTGAGCGGGTGAGTGAGTTTAGTTTTGCGTCGCACTCAGCAACATTCCCGCTATATTATCGAGTCTGGACCAGACAATCCATTGATCAACAACATGTGTATCGATCTAGGCAATTGGGATACGATGACATGTGTCAACCATGTCAGCGAGCCTGATCACCCGATCCCGTTAGTCGTCTCTTACAACAAGCATGGGCTACTGAAGATCATTCTAACCCGGATCTTCCGGGGTCATCATTGTGTAAGAACAAGATATGTTTTAAACATGATGCAACAGCTAAACCTGTTATGAAAGACGAGTTTAGGATAAGCTTCGTTATTAATCTCAATATCTCACCGACATTTGGCCTCGTAATCTCTGGAACTGATATGGCACCGACGTCTCGTCTCAGACAGGATTCTACTCCCCAAGCACCCCTCAGCTTGTATGAACGCTTCAAGAAAAAATGGACAGTTGCAGTATAACGTTGCAAGTGATATGTTAGAAATATAGCACTATGACTTTAGTTATTTTTCCATGTAGTTACCGAGTCTATTAAAAGTACAGATAATTCCTGCATGTTTGTTTAGAATTATGTTTGACGAGCCTTCATTTTCAATTGCTGTCTAACCTTGGCTGTTGGTGCAAATGTACTTGTACACGTTGGTATATATCAGGACATCAGTGTCGAGGTTGCTGCGACAAATACCCCCCACTTCACGCATGCGCCGATGGTTTGCTGCCAGTCTGCTTGGCCTGTACTTGCACGTAACACACAAAAATATATACGTCACATCTCGACTCTGTTACCTGTGTTTGGGTAACAGAGTGGTTGGAGTAACTTTACACGAACCTGGTTCGATTCCACCATTGTTTAAAAATGGTTATCATATATATTGTTTGTGGAAGGTATACCCAGCTAACAATTTCACGTTGTCACAACGTTGTCACGAAGTTATGCTTGCGTCCGTACAACGTTATCATTTTGACTCCCATTGACGTTGTCACAATGCTGTGACGTGACGTTGCACAGTGACGTGATATTAACTTTGTCAGTAAGCATGGAAATTACGTTACTGTGACTTCAGAATAGTTATGGGATGGTAATCATATGATATAATAGGTAAATAATGCACTAGAGTCTTGTTTTCTGCAGAAATTACGAATAGTTCGATGTCAGTCTTGCTCTTACGATTTTCGGAAAAGGGACAGTTTACGTCGCATCAAAGTTAACGTTTCAGAAACGATGAAACATAACGTTGTGTACTAGTCGATACACAACGTGTTTACATAACGTATATATGGTCGCGTACCAATCCGTCGAATTTCTGATTTCAGAGTAGTAAACTGCATTCGACGGATCGGCACTGTGATCTTAGCTATGAATTAGTAATAAAAACATTGGGTCATACCCCCAAAAAAGACGCAAGGGGTGTTGGATGGTTTGACTCGCTATATATTTGCACTTTTGTACAGTATATATATATGCCTACTCATATGATACAAAGAGAAAATAAATATATGTTTGGACTCTATAATTTTTTACTTTTGTACAAAATTAAAGTTGAAGCATTAAATAAAATGCATTCATAAGAAGAAATGTATAGTTCGTGAGTTGTAATTGAGACTTGGTGCATAATCCAGGGAGTATAATAATGTAAGGTATACAAAGTCGCACGGTAGGGATTAAACTTTGGTCTCTCTAGTCTCAAATATCTTTGTTATAAAAATTGCTTAACACAAGGTAAGTTTTTCATTTTGGTTGGCTAGTGGTCCTACAAACTTAACCCAAAAATGGGTGCTTTGTGTAATATTCTGGTAGATACTTTTGTCTGCTCTCCTCATGCCTTGGACATACAAGGAGGACATGGAACTAGTCTTCATCTGTGTTTCTACAGAACGGGCAGAGCGATGCCTCAGGGTTTTTATCCCGCCGGGAATTTTGTATACGGAAATTATGAACACTACATCTGAACTTTGAAAGTGCTCTACGGAGCTTACCTTTATCCTGTGCACGCCACGTCCATCCAGAGCCATTACTAAATAGTAATTGCCTAACATATGATACTCAGTTTCATGTCAGCAATCAGAAAGTCTTCACTTGAATCTGATAAAAAGACATTTAGTCTAATCCAATACAAGCCTGTTTTAACGTTGTCACATAACGTTATAAAATGACGTAATACTAACGTTGTGACAACGTTGTGTCATCACATTACCAGTCTAAACCTAAACGTTGTGTGTTAGGTGGGAGGTTTTCCTGGTTTTACATGATGGAGAAATGGGCCACATGACAACTTTAAACTTCAATGTAATCATGTTCCATTTTTCATTATTCCGAATATAACAGCTAGGGATAGGTGTTAGCGTATAGCGGTTCCTAGAACAGAACGATCAATACATCCATGTACAGTGGGTGGATAGACATTTGTGGTGATCGGGTTCGCCAACCCTGAAGTTGAAGACCATGACCCGAGACGGAAGGTGCCGGAGATAGCCGATCGCCACATCGAGTCCGTGGAAGCCATTTTGTAAGTATTACCTGCCTGAATCAGGGGTCTACCTGGCCTCAGACAACAGTTAACCCCTTAACTTAGACAACAGTTACCCCCTTAACTTTTACCATGACCCGGAAGGAAAATAGGAGAATATAGTGCCTTGTTTAAATGGGCTGTTCTGTTTGTGTTACTTTTTTCAGGGTGACTTGTGATAGCTTAAATGAAAGGTACGACATTGTACTTTATTGCAAAAATGTTTTCGGTCTACAATCTGCACATGGTATTGACACCAGCCTTCCATGATTTGACCCCGAGATGTGTTTCGGCTCGTAACTACCGGTGACCATTGTTTACAGTGGATACAGCAAAATTGACATGGTCGATCCAGGCCCATATTTTGCCGATTAAGTGACAAGTGGCAGATTGGTCAGCATGCAACAGGAGAACAGCCTACCACCGATATTAATTATGGTGCACTGGCACGTCACTGTAGATTGCAAAGAAGGAAAATAATTGTAAACTGAGGCCACCTAAAACATAGAGCCGCGGCTTACTCCATTAGTGATCTGATATCGTGGTGCAGCGAGCACTACACATTTGTGAGGAGTACCCGATAGGTTGGACCGACTCGAATTAGTATCCGCCTACTCACGAGCAGTCGATGGTCAAGGCGCCGCCAGAGATCAAAGTGCTGAGTCCCTGACCATTCAGTATCTCCCTGACCATGGACAGATTGTTCTTACACTGCCGCTCCAGCTCGTCACACCGAGCCCAGTCCAGGGGAGGAACCCAGTCCCTCTTCTGCAGGTGCCGAGCAGCTGCTGCGACTGCGCAAGAGACACACACGCTACTTATATTTCCTCCTTCCAAGTTCCAACAAACATCAGTTATTGATGAATCAAATAATCATACATTCTACATGCATTTTAACTTTATAACTTTAACTCAGAGAATCTTTACGTCTCTTGATTTGTATGTGGTTAAGTTAAGCAAATAGTCCACGACATTTGTTCGGCTCGCCACGCAATATTTGGGCATTTATAAATGTTTCCATAAACAAACTCAAATGGGCCGCGCCTACAAGCGGATTAGCATTCCTGGCTTGTTGATACAAGATTGTGCGGGGTTTGTGATGAATTACTGACCCACATCGCTGTTTAACGTATTCGTTAAGTAAGCTTTTTTGGGGTTAACGTTGAGGTTAGCCAAGAGTCTACAATGTTTCGAAGGTCAGTAAATAATCAAGTCTGGGCCAGATAATGAACATCTATTGACGTATCTGGGACACGATGACATGCATAAACCAAACCTGACTACCCGATTCCATTAGTCGATGTTCAATAAGCAGTCTGTGAAGTTATAAAGACGTAGTTACGAACAAAGCGTCTGAACTTTTTCTTACATTTATGAATTAATGTTATGTCCTTCGAACGGAAAACCCGGGAGTATTCTATTATCATACAGGCAAACCCCTTTGTGTCTAACTCGTCAGGATCATAGTACCAGTTCGACTTATCCGAGTGTTCGACACATGTATGAATATACATATAGGAAATCATCTCAAGTAAATATTACACCAAAGAATCCAAGTCGTCACGGATACTTGAAGTGTCAATACAGTGGTGTGATTGGGATGTTCCCAATACAAATTAGGCATAAACAGTTTTGGATGTTGCTACAAATAAAGTAACGTGCAATTTTCTAAACGTGAATCGGTCTTCAGCAACTCATACATGTCGTAAGTGGCGACTAATGGGATCGGGTAATCAAGTTCACTAACTTTGTCGACACATGTTATCGTATCTAAATTGCGAAAAACGATGCTCATTATGTTGATCACTAGATTGCCGGGTACAGACAGTTATTTACAAACAACCGCCGTATAACTGTGATACTGCCGAGTGGCGCGTTAAATAACAAACCATTCCATGTATGATTACACAGTGCCATTTAGAAAGTGGTCTAATGTAGCATATGTTATATTTGGGATTACACTTTCTTACTAAAGTACAGATTCTAGTACTTTTGGGGTTGAGTCCCATCCGAGGTTCGAACTCACTCCCTCAGAGTAAGGCACCTATAATCGCCAACACACAAAGTCAGCCGCCTAACCCGCTCAGCCACCAACCCCAAAAGTACTGGTAACGGATTTCCACGCCTGGCATTTGACCTAAGAAGATAACAGAGGTGTCGGGCACGATGACCTGTCAGATTGGGACCATTACTGGGCGTCGACCCTCGTTCACTCAAACACTCTTGATATAAGTTAAAGTACTCGCCTGTGAGAACCAGAAACGCTGCAATATGTGAGGTCTTCATTTTCCCTTGTTGAATCTTAAAATACGGAAATAAAGTTGTGAGACCCCTACCCACTGCCATAGACAAACAAAACAAACTCAAGCATCTCAAATCCCCACGCAAATGACATTGGTGTAATATTCTGTATTCTCTGAAACATGTATAACAACACAAGAATCCGTAAGTAAATAAAACTGAAAGAACATAACACCGTAATTCATTGAAAAATCAACACCGAAAGACTACCGTCCAAGAAAAATGACCTTTCATTCATATTATGTCAACGTTCCTCCTATGCATGCGAAAATACATATTCATCACACAGCAAGTATTGTATAAATGTAAAAACGAAAACAGAAAATAAAAATGAATACCTTGTTTCAGTTCAAGTCAGTGGACTCTGTACCTTGCTTGTCTACGAGGTATGAGTGGTGGGCAGACCCTCCCTACTGGTGTAGTGTCACGTTGACAGTGATACTGATGGATATCTCCTTACTCCGGAACATTATACTTCTCGGTCGTGTTGAACCGAGTGAAGCCAGGTTCTAATTATGTGTCCGCATAGTGGATTGAAAAAAGAACTGGGGACATGTTCAAAATGAACTTCGGCATGGTTAAATACACAGGGAAAATGTTAAGTCCACTGAAAAAAACAACATATAAAACATATCCCCACGTATATATGTGATATCGAGTATATACTAATATGAGATAGTTGTCTGCAGATAGTCTATATTTAGAGATTCCATTAGAATCTTCTTCAGGTTATCTCGGCCCGTGAATTTGTTAGAATGTCTGTTGTTTCACGCCACCTCCAGGTATATGACAATAGTATGACGTGTAAATAATCCAGTCTGGACGAGACAATCCAGTGACTGACCTTATAAGCATCGATCTACGCAAGTTTGATACCATAACATGCTTGAATCAAGTCAGTGATACCACTTGTTTCTTACGACAAGCACATGGGGCCGACACTCAACTTTAACCCGGAAGTACCACGTGCATTTCGGAAGTACATATAGACACCACACTGTTTATGAAATGAGTCCAGAATAGAGACGGCAGTATATCATGATTGTATGCGGGACATGACACGGAAAGCGGTGTCAATGTATTGTCATATATGTAAAACAGAGACAACGAAAGTAGCGACATTGTACCATGATTTATCATAAACGTGACAAGGGAACGTGCGGCATTGTAACCTTAATGTAAGTGGAAGGTAAAACTTCAAAACTTACTTAGCGTGATTGTATATGGAATGGTCTATCGATGCCAGCGGGAATGTTCATATCAGCACTGTATAAGACAATTGTATGTGAAGCGTTTTCTCCATACCAGCTGCAGTGCGTCCCGAATGTACGTAAATCGTGGTATGTATACCATCGGCGGTGCATCAGATGTTTGCCAAATGTTGTATCCATGTCAGTAGAGTATCAAAAGAAATGTTGTATCGATATACCAGTGGCACAATTGCATGCAAAAGGTGGTATCTCACAACTTTATGTGCAGCGTGGTATATTAGTATATATAATGTCAGCGTCAGTGTATCACAACTCCAGGTAGCGCGTGGAATCGATTCCAGTATTTTGGGGCATCTCGAAGTCGTCGACGTCGAACAGATAGATGCATAGCCTGTCCTTCAAGAATCATTGTCGTTGAAAGAAACAGTGAGTGAGTGAGTTTGATTTAAGTCACGTCAGCATTATTTCAGCCATATTGTAACTTGGTCAAGCTATACAGTAATATTTCTAAACACATTTCAGATTACAACCTGTCAACAATGGGTGGAAAAATAACTAGATGATGACAGATAAAGACATCTGTAACTATAGCAACAACTACATATCAACCTGTACTGATGGGTTCTGGAATACACCATTTCTGTCATCACAAGACATGTCTCTGTTGTAGGTGAGGTAAGGTGAAATTGGGTTTTACGTCGTACTAGAGATTATTTCGCTCATATGACGACGGCCATGCGTGTGTATGTGTATGTGCGGCTGCTTGTACTAGCCCAGACTGAAGCTGGTTTTATAGTGATAGCCCACTGAGATACCATGCCGCAGTGAAGCATGATTACCCACTCAGACACATTATACTGACTCCGAGTCGACCAGTCCTTGTTGTACCTAATAATGCCGAGCGCCAGGCAGGGACCAACAAGTACCATATTTTAACGTCTTTTGGTATGACGCGGTCGGGGATCGAACCCGCGACCTTCCGCTCTCCCTCTGTTGAAGGAATCGAACTGCACCATGATCATATGTTTATCAATCTATATCAAATAATGATGACATCATGTGTGGTCGCACAATCGGTGCGCGTATCCTGCTCCATCGGGGCCCATGCATGTTCATCTGAAAATACTTCCCACTGGAACCAGATGTACAAGTCAAAATGTGACTGCCATTGTTATTACTTATTCTTCCAAATACTCTTCAAATATGCTCAACAACATATTTGTAAACTCTACTTAATCCTTATTGCTTGTCTCAGTTTTCTCCCGAAGTTGATTTGGCAGTAAACTGTGTACTAGGAATAAAACAAAATACAAAAATACTGTGAAAGTAATGACCTGTCAGAGCGAGGAGGATCGCAGCATGTGGGGGCATTGTTGATGACAGTGTTCCCTCCAGGCCCTTCAGGACACGCATGTCAGTTTTTCACTTTTCCCGTATGTCACTTCCAATAAGTAACCCATGATATACATACCATGTTAACTGACACCGCACATTCTGTTATCAAGACCTTAAAAGAATGTGAGGTAGAACTGAGGTGTGTCTGGAATTGAACATCTTCATAATATTATGTGTGGCGTCATATAATCACATGACATATGTTATATTTAGGATTACACTTTCTCAGTAACGTACAGATTCGAGTATATTTATTGGGTTGAGCCCCATACGGTATTCGAACCCACACCTAAGAGTCAGGCACCAAATCGCCAGTGCACAAAGTAGGGCGTCTAACCTGCTCAGCCACCGCAGCTTCTACAAACAAGGGAAGTCGTACAACAGGTAGTCTAGGCCACAGTCTTTGACTACTCTCCGATAGCTGTAATTGGCACGGCTTATTGAATAATGCTATGAAGACACTATCCCCATTCAAAAAGCGGTCAAATGTAACAGATTTTATATTTGGGATTTCACTTTCTGAGTAATAAATGAACATTGAATGATTAAATACATAGAAGAAAAGGAACATGTTATATGGATAGACAACTTCTTTATTTCAACAGATGCAAAGTTTCGATATAGATCCTAACACCGTTATCAAACAAATGCTATACAACATTATGAACAAGGAAAAGTATATACATGAAGGGTATTTGAGTTCATACAAGTGAAGAAGTTGACATACTGAGGCTTGTTTTGATTACAGAAAATGGTTGAAGCCAGACGGACAAGGGTAGGGAAGAGCTTAGTCTGTCTCACAGTCCCTGAACCACATAAATATCCCTACTGCCAAGCCCTCGCTGCAGTGCTAAAGCCCCAAATAAAGCAAGTCTAGATTTCCTCAGGTTCAGGCTGAATCTCTGGTCTCCCTAGGGCTCCTTTTTCAATATAAATGGGCTTGTTTGTTACTATCAAAATTATATATATTCAGAGACTAAGCCTTATTCTAGGAAGAGCAGTTCTTGATTAGGTGATCCGTTGCCGTAGGGATGAATCATATCAGCTTCTAACTGTCACTTAGATGGTTAAACAGAAGAAGCTTCCCCTTACATAACATCTTCTGAATATGGATGGGTTTGTAAATGGAAGGACTCTCTGCACGAACAATTGCAACATGGGTCATGCCCTAGAGACAAATGTAGATATCACACTATCAGGAACAGTTTCCGTGGTCACAATTGTTTAATGGATCCCAGAAAAGAAAACACTGAACATTTAGTTGTTAACATTTACAAACTACAGCAGATTTGCACATACATAACTATATATTACCCAATATGATTGAATTTGCTCACAAAAGCGAATGTTAATCTCACACTTTGTGATAATAAAAACATTTAACTTGATGATATCACACATTCGAAATTTGCACCACAAAGACACTGTCCTGAAACTTCATGGAACCAGTGTCCTCACCGAGAATGTTGATTGAATGTTGACAACCATAGTTGCTCTTATGTTATAAATACATTCTCTCATGTGTGCGCTCGTGCATGCGCGTGTGTGTCCGTGCGTCCATGTGCGAGTGTGCGTGCGTGTGCGCGTGTGCGCGTGTGTGCGCCTGTATGTGTACATGCGTGTGTATTGTAAATCGGCATGTGACACTAAAACAATATATATTTCTTTTTCTTCTTCGCTTTAAAATGTAATGTAATTACATAACAACGAATCTTAAAGATATAACTTACTGATCAGAAACTCTTGGATGCAAAAGAACCAACAATATTCGCCTTACAAGTATTTATTACTCGTCGTCCTACACTCACACAACATGCCAAGTCCTAAAGAAAACAAAATGTCCGATGTTCACCCATAGAACCGATGTATGAACCTTTTAAACAGATATTATATATGTGGGTCAAGAAAGGCCTTTAAATTGTAGGCGCTTAGTCATGGGTATCACTACACCATGTTTTTCTAATTATCTCAGTGTAAATCCAGCTAGGCTCCATGCAGGTAGCAAAAGTAATGTCAGTCCCCATAGTTCCTAGTTTGGTGATCTACCTTCAGTTGTTGGCGATCTATAGCCCGTGTTTTATATATCTTATTGTCTTCTTTAATTGGAATGTTTTAGTTTTGTTCGCTAGTTTTATATTATATCTGTGATTATCTAGTATTTTTACTGTCCTTCGTCGACAGGTTTTACTCTTCAAAATTTTTCACTTTTTATTGTATAAATTGTTTTTGTCACGATATGGCTGAGATATTGCCGATGTGACGTTAAATATTAACTCACTCACTCACTAATTATCTCATTACATTATGGACCGATGTGACAGTTTAATAACTAAACCATACTAACAGCGTTAGTAAACTTCGGAAATACTGTTTCTTTGCGTTGTGCAGTAAGTTTGAAATTTTAGCATTTCCTAAAGAACTGGTCACACTTTAAACACTTGCGGAATTTTGCAAGATAGGGATAAGACGAAATCCCAAATTTATACCACTCATCCTCCACCATTGCCCATTACATCGTTCTACATGTTCAAAATTGAACCACCAGAATTCTGCTTTCTGTCAGCTTCCCCGCCCGCTACACTGTCAACGGGATCGGGTGGTCAGGCTCGCTGATCTGGTTGACACATGTCATCGGTTCCCAATTGCACAGATCGATGCCCATGTTGTTGATCACTGGATTGTCTGGTCCGGACTTGATTATTTCCAGACCGCCGCCATATAGCTGGAATATTGCTGAGTGCGGCGTAAACCTAAACCCACGCACTCACTCACACACGCACTCACTCACTCACTAAAACCGCTTGGTCACAATCCTGTCCCAAATGATGAAAACTATTTCCAAGGAATCTCAAGTTAGTTGCATTGACGCGAATCTTTGCGTTATGGCCATCACTGCTACTCCTTTTTCGCATGCCGGGGGGCACATGAAATCATGATCGAAAGGTACCTCTCATAAAGACATCGATGAGTTCCCACACTGTTTCGTCGGTCAGTCAGAAAAAAGGTACTATTCTTTGATCGGAAATACGACAAACCAATCAGAACGCGTGTAATGATTGCGGTGCTATGATAAGAATAATCCCGAGTACTTTATTCGTTTATGGCTTCATGGGATTGTTTATATACATCGTCATATTGAAGGAACAAAGAACGTACCGAACAGAACTGTGTTGCCTCATGTGTAGCTTTTAGTAGTATAATGCCATGGACGGTTAGAGATTCAACTACGCACGTGCGTTTGTTTACATAACGGCTCTCTTGGGGTCCAGTTGAGCCTATTTCTGACGGACTTGCGGGCCTGTTTTGAGATTGTACGTGCGCTTCCCAACATTTTTAGAAAATAAGATTATATATCGAGTTTCAAAACAATAATATTATATCTATATATAACTAATCTATACATAACTAATTTTTTAACACTGCGCTTATACTTCACATCTCTGGGGATATTTTAGTCTGACATTTTAGGGGTCATTCATATTTTGTCTAGCACATTCAATCTTTAATTCCTCCAGGGGTATGACAGCAAGGTTACACGAATGTTCAGTGTCAGGAATATTCTAACGTCATTTTTGTGAAAAAAATATATATTATTTTAGTTTCATATTCAATAAAACGAATCCCATTTGTCATTCTTAAACTCTTACTTAGATGAGCACTTGGTTATAATTACGTTAGAATATGTCTTTAACAAATATATTTTTTCTCATTGTTTTAGTTTTATCAAAAAGGTTTAATTATTTACAATAAATAAATATAATCTAAAACAGCAATACAATGTACGAGTGCTTCGGTATCATTGGAATCAAAGAGGAATGGAGTTATCGTTGTTGTTTAAAGTAATTCTGATGTTCATGCGCCAATATGCGCCGAGGGGCACGTCTCACTATTCGGCTTGCCCGGAATAAGATGAGTTGGTCACGAGTGGATGGGGCTGAGTCTTCTTGGAGGCTGCGGAAAGGTGCGAGTGGTGACGAATGGGCAGGCCCGAGGTGGTACAGTACTACGGCACACAAAACAATAGGCTGGTTTCGGTCGTGTGTTGGTCGGCGAATAAAAAAACAAACTGTTACGTATTAAATAATTGCATTTAATAAATAGTTGTCTGTGTAATTTGGACATAATATGTTTACGTTTCAGTATTTAAATAAATACGAACGGCACCTACCACTCCCTTCAAAGACGAGTTCAATTCGCATCTCGTGCAGTGCCTGAAGAACCAAGAAGGTAGATTTTAAATCAGTTACGGTGGAATGGATATAAACGTACTGTGTATTGAATTTAGATGAATGTCAGGCCGAACTAATGGTCTCTAAATTTTATTTGAAACCGAACGCGTAGCAACAACCATTATTCTGTAAACAATGCGTCAGCGCGATAAAATATCAAGTGTCGATATTCCAACGACACAGATTCCTTTGGGCGTGATATGAACAATATCAGTAGAGGATCAACGAATGGATTTAGGACAAATCAGTTATCTAAAGGTATTACTAAATATTTGCGTATATATACGTAAGCACTAAGATTTCGTATCTGCAAGCTGGGACCTAGTCAATAGCTCATGTGGTGTGTGAAACGAACACAGTAATAAAGAGTATTGACATCTGTGGTGTCTGTATCAAGACCTAACTGAACTGCAGCTATATTGTGTTAGGTGTTTGTTCCAAGCTGCAGCTAATCCGGTAGATCACCGGGAATCGGATACAAACTTTGGGTGGAACCAAAACAGAAGCAAGCAACAATTAAATGCAAACATTATCAACGTTTAATAATTAATACAAATCACTACGATATAACAGTGGCACAACAGACTTGCAGTACACATTCAAAGGCAGTATGACACAAAGGCAGTATGACACAAAGGAAGTATGACACAAAGGCAGTATGACACAAAGGCAGTATGAAACAAAGGCAGTGATTATAATAATAAAGACAGTGGTAATATTGAACTCCTTCACTTGTCAAAATAGGTCAAGGAGGAGCATCCAGTGTAAGTGAGTGAGTGAGTATGGTTTTACGTGTATTTGATTCTCTCACTGTCAGTGGCATTATCCTTATTAGAAACTTCAAATTAGACAACACAATTCAGTTAAATTGGCTTCACATATTGTACCCACGTACGGAATCGAACCCATGTCTTCAGGTTAACGAGAGAACGCTTTACCACGAGGCTACCGTTTGGGTTGTAGTGCCCTTAACTTCTCGAACCCTGAATAAATCTAGCGCGTCAACCCTCCCGTGCTGTTCAACGTTAGACACTTGAAACATTGTTACATATAGAATAACACTACTCCCATGCTGTACAACGTTATACACCTGGACTATTGTTACATATAGAATAACACTGCCCCCATGCTGTACAACGTTATACACCTGGAACACTGTTACATATAGAATAACACTGCTCCCATGCTGTTCAACGTTATACACCTGGAATATTGTTACATATAGAATAACACTGCCCCCATGCTGTACAACGTTATACACCTGGAACACTGTTACAAATAGAATAACACTGCTCCCATGCTGTACAACGTTATACACCTGGAATATTGTTACATATAGAAAAACACTGCTCCCATGTTGTACATCGCTATACACCTGGAACACTGTTACATATAGAATAACACTGCTCCCATGTTGTACATCGTTATACACCTGGAACACTGTTACATATAGAATAACACTGCTCCCATGTTGTACATCGTTATACACCTGGAACACTGTTACATATAGAATAACACTGCTCCCATGCTGTACAACGTTATACACCTGGAATATTGTTACATATAGAATAACACTGCTCACATGCTGTACAACGTTATACACCTGGAACACTGTTACATATAGAATAACACTGCTCCCATGCTGTACATTGTTATACACCTGGAACACTGTTACATACAGAATAACACTGCTCCCATGCTGTACAACGTTATACACCTGGAATATTGTTACATATAGAATAACACTGCTCCCATGCTGTACAACGTTAGGCACCTGGAACACTGTTACATATAGAATAACACTGCTCCCATGCTGTACATCGTTATACACCTGGAACACTGTTACATATAGAATAACACTGCTCCCATGCTGTACAACGTTATACACCTGGAATATTGTTACATATAGAATAACACTGCTCCCATGCTGTACAACGTTATACACCTGGAACACTGTTACATATAGAATAACACTGCTCCCATGCTGTACATCGTTATACACCTGGAATATTGTTACATATAGAATAACACTGCTCACATGTTGTACAACGTTATACACCTGGAACACTGTTACATATAGAATAACACTGCTCCCATGTTGTACAACGTTAGGCACCTGGAATATTGTTACATATAGAATAACACTGCCCCCATGCTGTACAACGTTATACACCTGGAACACTGTTACATATAGAATAACACTGCTCCCATGTTGTACAACGTTAGGCACCTGGAACACTGTTACATATAGAATAACACTGCTCCCATGTTGTACATCGTTATACACCTGGAACACTGTTACATATAGAATAACACTGCTCCCATGCTGTACAACGTTATACACCTGGAATATTGTTACATATAGAATAACACTGCTCCCATGCTGTACAACGTTAATCACCTGGAACACTGTTACATATAGAATAACACTTCTCCCATGCTGTACAACGTTAGGCACCTGGAACATTGTTGTATATAGAATAACACTGCTCCCATGTTGTACTTCGTTATACACCTGGAACACTGTTACATATAGAATAACACTGCTCCCATGCTGTACAACGTTAGGCACCTGGAACTTTGTTATATATAGAATAACACTGCTCCCATGCTGTACATCGTTAGACACCTGGAACATTGTTATATATAGAATAACACTGCTCCCATGCTATACAACGTTAGGCACCTGGAACATTGTTACATATAGAATAACACTGCTCCCATGCTGTACAACGTTAGGCACCTGGAACATTGTAAAGGACAAGGTATGATAAGGGTGGTTTTTGGCCCACAAACAGAATTGGCTGAACACATGTTATTTGTTTAGAGACAAGATGGCTTTGCATAAAAAGCTATTTTTAAATGATCTGAGGCCATAATTTCAATGCAGAGGGGCCAAAATGGGTTTTATCAGTTCCCATGAAAAATAACAAGAAATCTGAAATATCAGTGTGCCATAATGACTTATATACAACTATCAGTTTATTTACATACAAACAGTATCAGTTTTGCAACAGGTATTCATGATGAAGAAACATGTCAACATCAATCACAAGGTTTTAACTTCAAGGGGCCCAATTAGGGTTGCAATACATTGTGGACAGTAATTCAATTACTTGCCAATTGATTACAAAAGCACATTATTCACAACTTTCTTTGCAAACATAAACTATAGGTCAATTTTACAACATGTACTTATGATAACCAATCATGTCCCACGAAAAATCACAGGGGCCCATTTTAGGTCTAATTACATTTTGGGCACAGCTTGATTTTAACAAGTAAGTGTTAAAAGTCAGTATTCACAACCGGTTTTAGCAAATATACAGTAAACATCTCATTCACAACATGTTATTACAATAACCAATCATGTTGCACTAAAAATCACAGGTCTTGACCTCAAAGGGGCCTATTTCAGGTGAAATTACATTCTTGGCACAGCTTGATTTAACACCATGTAAGTGTTAAAAGTCAGTATTTACAACATTCTTGCAAATATATACAGTAAACATCTCATTCTCAACATGTTGTTATAATAACCAATCATGTTGCACTAAAAAGCACAGGTCTTGACCTCAAAGGGGCCTATTTCAGGTGAAATTACATTCTTGGCACAGCTTGATTTTGACACCAAGTAAGTGTTAAAAGTCAGTATTCAAAAATCTTCAAAAAGTAATTATTCACAACTCATTCACTGCAAATATATATAAAACATCCACTTTCACTCTTCATCCACATGGTCATCAATCTCTGAATCAGTTTCTGAATCACTGTCAAGAACTGCAGCATTCAACCGTGTATCACTAGAGTTGCTGGAAACAGGCATATTGTCTTGGTGTCTGCCATACCCAGATCTTCTCTCAACTGAAAAACAGATGACTTTATATCAAAAGAAAATCCTGTTTTAAAACTTTGATATTATAAATCTATTCAAGGGTAACATTACTTATTTATTTTCAAATGTCAGTAGTCTGGCCTTGAAGGCTTATGCAGATTTAATCACCACTGAGACATCAGTATTTCTGAAATTCTGTCACATTAAATAAGAAAATTGAAGAAAAAAATATTGGTTATTTTTTTAGCACTCACATTATTCTTACCTTCCACCTCAAGTTTTAAGTTGTCATCTTCATGAAATGACACTCCTGAAATCAGTCCAAGCAAATTTCTCTTATCTGAAAACAAATATTTGAAATCATAAAAGAATTATCATTATGTTCAAGAAATTGGTGCTTTGTAATTTTTCTAATGCTAAACATGTCAATAGGATAGTTATATAGGGAAGGGAATTGACCTCCAAAAGCATAATCAATTGTTGAGGCCACTTTTTGATCAATTATAGATATAAGATAAAAACAACTGTTAGAGCACTTGAAAACAAAGGTAATCAGTCCTCAGTTTTAATATGACAATTGAAACCAATAGTCATTGATTCTGTAAACATATTTTTAAGAAGAAATAGTGAACGCTTTAATTGATTATGTGATTTGGTTATCGGTAATTGACTGGCAGCCCACAAAATATCCATAAACTAATTATTTGTTTGATCAGTGCACCACTAATTAACAGCTCTGGACAGTTTGTAAATATTTACTTAAAGAAATTACCATACTAACATTTTGAAACAATGCTTACCTTCTACAGGTTCTTTATTGTGTGGGAACAAAGTGGAAAAGTCAGTGTCTTCAGGCTTAAACAAGATTTACATGATGTTAATTCAAGTTTGTTTGAACAGTGTAACTTACATTACCAAACTTAAGAAATATTTTTTACAAAATTTGTATTTCATGTGCACAAGTTTTGTCAGCCAATTTACAATGTTTAACTTAACTTTTGAAGAAAAAAAAAGAAGAAAAGAAAAAACAATTAGGATTTGAACCTGAATGTCTGATAACACAGAAAAAAAATTTGAAGCCATCACTGTAACCACTAGGCTACAGATTCTACTGTTATTATTTGTCACTTTAAGCTTATATATACACTTTGCAACAATGTGTCACTTGACGTCTGCTTGCTTTTCATAATCTGCTAGACCTTGATACAATGTTCTTATTCTAACAATATTAAATGTAGCCTGATATATCCTAGAAAACATCAAGGTACATTATTTTTGTTAAAATGTGTATGTTTATACACTGTTACATCCAGTGGAATGCCAGTGTTATTTTGACAGTGACAGGTGACACAGAGGGGTTTGCTAAACAGATGATAGAACAAATATGATAAAATTCTAGCATAATTACAAAGATTCTCACCTTTAGAATGCTGCCTGATCATATTTTGAAAAATCTTCTGATGTCTTCTTATTTTTCCAGCAGTGATCAACAGGGTCTCCAAAAAACTACCCTTGTTTACCTCAAAGTAATCAGCCTTGAGAGTCCCTTACGATATTGAAATTTTTAATAAACATGTTTGATAAGTTCATTTTAGTGCTCTAAAACATTCAAAATAGTAATGAATCATGGTATAGTTGTGTAAATGTGACGGATAGTTTTCAGAGATATTACTTTACGCCAATGTTTATTTTTGAGATGTTGTATGGGGCAATTTCATACAACAGAAAAAATGTACTTTTTAAACATTTTGATATGAGCAAAAGCGTGACCCACCACAATTTTTAGGAGTGCATTCTAATTTACTCTCTTCATGTGTGGTGAAAAATTGGGATGGGTCAAGCTTTTGCTCACACTTTTTATCACTCTGAAAATATGAAAATGCAGGTTTTTCGAAGATATTGTAAAATAGGTTAACTTTGAGGTCTTCAAAGAGGAAAAAAAACAGCACTAAAACATATAAAAAACATATGGAGGTAATTTCAACAATTCATTTAGCATTTTTATGCTAAAATTATCATGTTGTAGAACTTTGAATATCATGAAATTTTGTGGGCCAATAAGGGCCTTTATCATACCTTGTCCTTGGTGTAAACTTTCTTTGTCATGTGAAATTAGAGTCACTCCAAACAGAATTCTCATTTATGAATTCGACACCTCATGCGATAAAACAATCAGTTCGAGAGGCTGCATTTTTACACCCACACATTTACATACTATGTTCCTAAAGTATGTGACCAGGAGACTCATTCTGACGAAAACCCTGTATCCAATCCACACGAGGGAATCAGCTTGAGATAAATCGATATAAATATTTCGTCACAGTTCTTAACATTAATGGAAAACATAGATTCGTAGATTCTGAAGCGCACACGTCCGGGCCGCGTGCAAAACAATCTATATTCTCATACTGATATACATTTCAATCGGGAGTAGTTCTCATTCGCACGTATTCGCAAATATTGTACATTCAAACAGCCTCAGCTTCTCCCGGGTCTGCCAGGTAGGTACAAGCTGTATGTCACCCACCATGTATTGTTGTGGGGGGTGGGGCAGGCATCGGATAGGGTAAGGGCCTGTACATATTGTGTTTGCGCATCAATCTAAGCAAATAGGATGCGATGACATGCGTCAAAAAGACAGTGAGCCTGACAACCCGATCCCGGTAGTCGCCTCTTACGACAAGCATGGGCTGTTAACGACAAACCCTAATCCGGATCTTCACGGGTATTGTGTTTTGGAAAAGATAAGCTTTCGTTTACAACTTAAAAACGAACACTTGCGAAATATGTAAGCTCTTCTGTGTCATTAGTTTCGTTTCTTGGCGTGATGTAAATGAAGGCAGTGGTACAAAAATACACTAGATTTGAGGGTCAGCGTGAAGGCTCTAAGGGAATGACTTAAAGTCCCAATGTAACTGCACGATTTGAAGTTCAATGTCAAAACAAGGTCTGAAGACTGACTTTAAGCCTTCATGGTTGATGCATGCCGTCTTATCTCAGGTAGATAGATACTCAAGTACCAATCACTGGTTGTCTTATGTAGATTATTTACAGACGTCCGTGATACAGTATGCCGAGTATGGCAGTAGACAACAAACAAACAAACAAACAAACATATCTGCGAACAGAAACAGGTCGTTCCGTCTTACAGACTTTCATTTGATACACACAGGAGTAATTTAATGTGTATAGAATTGACAGACTATTCCGCTACATAAGGTGCAAATTTCAAATCATTGGCCAGCATCATCTAGCACATTGGGGCAACAGATCAGAATAATTAGCCATGTCACTTTCAAAATCAAACTGACACGTCCGGGAAAAATATGTTCTAGTCGATATTGGGCGAGTTCTTTAATTTGTTTGCATGTGTGTTCTTGTTTCAGTTCCATCATGTCTATTCCTCAAAATGTAATTGTTGTCCTCCATTGTCTGTACATATTCGATATGACAGTTCGCTATTCTACATACTTTAACTAATTATTTTCACTGAGGCTAACGACATACTGCACGAACAATGTACACATACTTGGCATCGAATATGAATTAAATATAACTAAATCACTCGTTCTGACACCACACGCCCATCTCTATCACAAAATGAAGCAATATTCAAAATGTAGTTGTTCTGAAAACTTTTGATTCCAGATTGTTTGATACTACGCTGTTTGGACGATGCTGTATTAGACTGTACTGTTCTAGAAGTGTATATCCTAGATAACTCTTGACTCCAGATTCTGTGATACTACGCTGTTTGGACGATGCTGTATTAGACTGTACTGTTCTAGAAGTGTGTATCCTAGATAACTCTTGACTCCAGATTCTGTGATACTACGCTGTTTGGACGATGCTGTAGAAGACTGTACTGTTCTAGAAGTGTATATCCTAGATAACTCTTGACTCCAGATTCTGTGATACTACGCTGTTTGGACGATGCTGTAATAGACTGTACTGTTCTAGAAGTGTGTATCCTAGATAACTCTTGACTCCAGATTCTGTGATACTACGCTGTTTGGACGATGCTGTAGTAGACTGTACTGTTCTAGAAGTGTGTATCCTAGATAACTCTTGACTCCAGATTCTGTGATACTACGCTGTTTGGACGATGCTGTATTAGACTGTACTGTTCTAGAAGTGTATATCCTAGATAACTCTTGACTCCAGATTCTGTGATACTACGCTGTTTGGACGATGCTGTAGTAGACTGTACTGTTCTAGAAGTGTATATCCTAGATAACTCTTGACTCCAGATTCTGTGATACTACGCTGTTTGGACGATGCTGTAGTAGACTGTACTGTTCTAGAAGTGTGTATCCTAGATAACTCTTGACTCCAGATTCTGTGATACTACGCTGTTTGGACGATGCTGTATTAGACTGTACTGTTCTAGAAGTGTGTATCCTAGATAACTCTTGACTCCAGATTCTGTGATACTACGCTGTTTGGACGATGCTGTATTAGACTGTACTGTTCTAGAAGTGTGTATCCTAGATAACTCTTGACTCCAGATTCTGTGATACTACGCTGTTTGGACGATGCTGTAGTAGACTGTACTGTTCTAGAAGTGTGTATCCTAGATAACTCTTGACTCCAGATTCTGTGATACTACGCTGTTTGGACAATGCTGTATTAGACTGTACTGTTCTAGAAGTGTATATCCCAGATAACTCTTGACTCCAGATTCTGTGATACTACGCTGTTTGGACGATGCTGTATTAGACTGTACTGTTCTAGAAGTGTGTATCCTAGATAACTCTTGACTCCAGATTCTGTGATACTACGCTGTTTGGACGATGCTGTATTAGACTGTACTGTTCTAGAAGTGTGTATCCTAGATAACTCTTGACTCCAGATTCTGTGATACTACGCTGTTTGGACGATGCTGTATTAGACTCTACTGTTCTAGAAGTGTATATCCCAGATAACTCTTGACTCCAGATTCTGTGATACTACGCTGTTTGGACGATGCTGTATTAGACTGTACTGTTCTAGAAGTGTGTATCCTAGATAACTCTTGACTCCAGATTCTGTGATACTACGCTGTTTGGACAATGCTGTATTAGACTCTACTGTTCTAGAAGTGTATATCCCAGATAACTCTTGACTCCAGATTCTGTGATACTACGCTGTTTGGACGATGCTGTATTAGACTGTACTGTTCTAGAAGTGTGTATCCTAGATAACTCTTGACTCCAGATTCTGTGATACTACGCTGTTTGGACGATGCTGTATTAGACTGTACTGTTCTAGAAGTGTGTATTCTAGATAACTCTTGACTCCAGATTCTGTGATACTACGCTGTTTGGACGATGCTGTAGTAGACTGTACTGTTCTAGAAGTGTGTATCCTAGATAACTCTTGACTCCAGATTCTGTGATACTACGCTGTTTGGACGATGCTGTATTAGACTGTACTGTTCTAGAAGTGTATATCCTAGATAACTCTTGACTCCAGATTCTGTGATACTACGCTGTTTGGACGATGCTGTATTAGACTGTACTGTTCTAGAAGTGTATATCCTAGATAACTCTTGACTCCAGGTCTAAATATAATATCTTGCTACTAACTTTCCTCTACGGAATCTTATCACATACAATAAGACACAATTACTATATTGTGTAACAATGAGTTACACAACCATACGACAATCAGTCCTTGAGACCATTTCCTTCTTCGAGAGAGTGCATTTGTCATGTATCAGCACAATGTGTTCACCATATGTGCAAAACCTGAATGTATCAAACCAAGAAAATCTATACTTGACGAGGGCAACGTTGTATGGACAAATGTGATTTGGAGTTCCAAATTATTCGAGTGGTCTCATTTGCCTGGCGATTTAGTGAATCTAGAATACATTAATATATGTTGTAGCTTCTTTAAAAGGCATTTGCAAATATCGTCACTGGAGAACATGACCATGTTCTCATGAATAAACTGCTTCTTTATTCACAATAAGGGCGTGGTTCAGGGTAGATGCCAACACCTCGTCATTCACGTTATCATGTGTTACTGCTGCAGGTTAGGTCTGCCTCGCAAGTCAATACATGTTATATGTGATACGTGGAAATGGGAACTGTTGTTATTAAAATACATTGATTAATGGCGCACATATGAACGCATACAAATCCAGCCACAAGCCTATATTTTGGCTTCTCAATCCTTTTATATCAAAACATATGTCTACTTTCACTGATATTGAAAAACGGCAAAGACGATAACCAGGCCATCGATGCGTCTGCATTTGATCATGAAAACGAAAGTGTTATCCTAAAATAAACTTTTGACTGTTTTGAGTTTTGACAACACATGTCAAGAATTCAGCTACTTTTTCATTTCACTGAAGTCATTTCAAACCAGGCCACAGAACAACAGCAATGGGCATCACAACAAGGTGCAGTTGGGAAATACACAATGACATTTAGAAAGTGGTCAAATGTAACATATGTTATATTTGGGATTACACTTTCTTTTGTAAAGTACAGATTCTAGTGCTTTTGTTGGATTGAGTCCCATCCGGGATTCGAACCCACAACCTCAGAGTCAGGCCCTAATCGCCCGCACACAAAGTCAGACGCCAAGACCGCTCAACCACCGCGGCTTCCACTTGTGGTTGAGCGGTCTTGGCGTCTGACTTTGTGTGCTGACGATTAGGTGCCTGACTCAATCCAACAAAAGCACTAGAATCTGTACTTTACAAAGAAAGTGTAATCCCAAATATGACATATGTTTAAGGTGCAGTTGGTCAGGTGTCAGTGGATTATGTTAGAGACACCAGTCATCACATCAGTCACGACCTTCAGTAGCTGGTGTAGCCTCCATCACCAGCAACAGCTGAATAAGGTGTCGGCCTAGGTGTAACTGCTTCCCTTCCTGATGACATCAAGCTGAACAATGTTTGGAACCAGAGTACTCTATGTCGAGTTCTTCGTCCACGTATGCAGAACAAGGTTACTGTGGCAGTCCAGTTCCTGTTATTGCAATGTTCTAAATGCTTCCTGAGAAGGAAAAATGTTCACGTGCTTCGCATACTATGTCTCTCTGGTTATTTTGCGACGTTGAGATTCTCCATCACAGTAAACACACGTGTACATATAAGCGACAAAACAGTTTCCCTGAAAAAAATCGGAAACGTATGGTACAAGTGCAAATAGAGAATAATTTCTCTTTACCTATGAATCAAATATAAAAATGTCCCCCACAAGTCGACCATAAAGCTTTTTTGAAAGTTTTACTGAGGCCTTGAAAGGTATAACCTTGAACAACCAGCTTCTGAGAAAGAGTGGTATGCCAATCTTTGAAATCTTGGTTAAAAAAGCATGCATTTCACGAATTAATGTGAAGAAAATTAACTCAAATCAAGACGGTGTAACTTGTCTCATTCACCCCGTGAGTTCAATTTTTATCATGACCTGGATCTGGTTATGGCATAGCTTCATAAACTAATAGCAACATAAACCCTTATAACGCATTACATTTGAGATTTTAATGAATCGCCGGGAGTCATGAAATATGGACGACATTCGTATCTACTGTCACCGAGAATAACACCGTCCTGTAGAGTGGTATGAGTTTCAATGTGTTGCTGCAGATTACTCTTCTTGAGCACGTGGCTATCATGCGTACTGCCTGGCCATCTCGCCACTCAGTCAGTACACAACGAGGCAAAACGGTCAACTTTAGTACAATTACATGGTATCACTGCACCAGGTGCATACAGCAACCACTGCCAATATTGCCATAGAATATTGCATCTGAAAAATATTCGCTGAAGTATAGCCATGCCTCGACCACAACATATGATGTCAGGGTAATGAGTCGCTTCATCGTTTCATATGTAAATATTCTGTCGCCGATAAGTATTCCTACTTTGTTACAATACTGCCTTTCCTTTGTTCAATCTTGACAGGCGGTAGTTTGAAGGTGTCAAACATTTCTTCCCTTTTCAGTGATATTGAAAGTGTGTCCTTACTATATATTCAGCTGAGCAGTTCTTGGCAGAAAGCTGGTTATTCTCGACATAAATGCTAAATTATCAATTTTTGGTCACAGTGCCGGATGTTGCTGTACATCTGTTTTTCCTTTTGTCGATGTCCTACTTTGAGCTCCGGTACACCATTAACTTTTAATCTACATCGTTACAGAGTGGTTACCTTGTCTATATATTTTTCATAGAGGCTTGATTGAATTGGAATCTAGTTATTTCTTCTTTTATCTACATGCAAACATATGGCGTCATATAATCGGTATATTGATGGAGGCTTTCACATGTGTCATTGACAATCAAAAGTTGATTGAGAAATTGACATTCTCGTTGTCATTCAAACTGGCCTGCCAGTTGTTTTCTTAATGCTTTGTGTCATAAATACATACATCGCCTGCCTGCCCTTACGCGATTCAGTTTATCTTAAGTCTTTAGAAGAAATCCCCTTTATTACATTGATCTGGACTGACTGAGATAGATACAGACAGATAGACAGATAGTTGCTTTAAGTCTCACCTTATGTACAGCGATTTTATGAGCAACTTAGAACATGTACATATGCACACAAACCATTCTTGTAGACGTATGGGAGACTTTATCTGTTACATACGTTTTGTAATAATACCTTTCTTCACATCAAAGTACAAACATATATCTTTAAAATATGCAAGTATAACACCAGGTATGAGGCACAGAGTATACAAAATCCCATCACTGATACAAAAGGCATGACGTCCAGACAGAATATATTAAAGGGTTTTGGCAAAGTTAAAACACATAATAAAAAAATAACTGACCTTCTGTATATCAGGTAAAATTGAAAAATGAGTATTTATACTCTGTGAAACGTGTTCACAAATAAGCAGTCCTTTTGCAAAGTAAATGCAGGAAGGGGTGAACTTGTTAATTAAACCATGAGCGTTAAACTATATCAGTGAGCGTTAAACCATCTCAGTGAGCGTTAAACCATGTCAGTGAACAGGTTCGCCCTTCATAATTAAACGTTAGCCTTCAGCTGATGATGCATCTGAAATAAAAAGCCGAATGACGAAAATTATTAGTGAAATATCTGTGATATTTATGATTGGGGTGATATCAGAAATCAGCTAGAAAGTTGTGCTGAATGCAAACGGGAGAATTGTATTTTTGGAAACATGAATATATACATTATACAATTATACATTAACGTCATACACGTAATGATAATGTCAGTACGTTTTTATTATTGAGCGTATATGGTGTTCAGTGAAACCAGATCTACCCGGGAAGCGGAAGGTGAAAGGATGGATCTTGTGGTTGTATCATTTCAAAATACTTTAAGGTGCGTTCTCACTGTGCGACTTGTAGCAACAACAAATATTGTTATGACTTTGTTAGCCGTGTACGTCTCGAGTCGCATACAATTTGTTCTCATGTGATTCTCACGTATGGAATCGTCGAGTGAAGAAGACAGGCTAGCCTTAATGCCAGTCGCAGTCACCACAGTAGGTTTGATTTCATTTCAGACAGATGAATTGCTCACTAACACAAAATCGTATAACTGCAACAAAACCATATTTTGCACAGTTACATGAAATCGACAGACCAACTCTGATGATTTGTCTCATAATTTTGGACACCCGAATAAAAATGTTGTTTAACACACGATCATTAATTTGTTGTCACTTTTTCCTATTTATTACGAGTGGGGACCACCAAGTCTTTCTGGTAGAACAGCCAGGTAATCAACAATCGTTTGAAGTGAAATTTCAATTTCATACGTGCAACTCGCACACCTGGCTGTGATACCACCAAGTGGTCCCTATTGTGCCAAATTTGGTTTTGCTGCAAATATTAGATTTTGTGGTAGTGAGCAATTCATCCGTCTAACATGAAATTAAACGGGCAATAATAAAGAAGGGAGAAGGCCTAATTCGGTGTGGGTCCGCAGCTGGATTCTTAGTCTGAGCACGGCTGGAGCGTATAGGGGTAGGTGGCTCGTTGTGCATTCCATCAACATCCCTGTAACAACTACACACCTATACATCGATCGGTTTTCTCTCGGGTAAGGTCAACTTTTTTCAGTCGTGTTTCCTCGATTTCAGTAGTCGATAGCTTGCGACAAATCCTATGTCTTACAGCTCAGCTGCGACTAGTTGTATGCGATTTCACATCGTTACGATTTGAGTGTTCTCACGTTGCAACTATGTTGCGTGATGCAAGCTGTTACTACAAGTCGTACCGTGAGAAGGCAACTTTATAACATGGTACTTTGATTACCTTGTCTGGCACTCGGATTTAGGGAATACAACAAGAGCTGGATTCGGTATCAACATAAAATATCTGAGTTTAGTATTTAGGTTAAAATGCTTAATGGTATAACAGGCTCCTGTAGATGGGACTTGCCAGGATGTCATGGCATAATGCTACTAAGTAGTATAGAAAAAAACAGTACGTGAACAAAGGGAATGTAAACATACGGATATCCTGTTCAAGCCCACAGATACATTCTCTATCATTTAGAGGTGATACAATCGGCGCCATTTAACTACTGGCTTCCTTCGCTATGTTATCACTGTTGTTATTTCACATGTACTTATAAAGTTATCTGTTTCATCGGTTTTTCATTAATATATAACAAAATATACCCCGAAACGTCGTTTTCCTCAAAATGAAGATGCTGATATCCATAAATGCTTGCCTTTATCCTCTATAATCGGTCTATAATATATATTTGATTACGCATGTATATTCTTCGATCTAAAATGATCGCGTTAAATGTGGGTTTAATACATTGATAGAAACCACCTGCTGCTAGTAGAAGAATAGATGTGTCAGAAAACACGACTAACGATCCCTGTAATGAACGCCCCTGCACATTTCCCTAACACTGAGGGTCAATTATCGATTACACGAAACCGATACTCCTGATTGGTCACGTTGTACATACGCAACAGAATGACGTTGTCCGTGACACATGTGTGGCCTTTAATTGACTTCTACCTGGTCTGCAACAACCTGTTACCCTCAAACCAAACTGCTGTAAGTGTTGCCTTATGCAAACAGACGTGTTTATTGAAAATATAATCATTCCAATTCTTGCTCTGTAAGTGAAGCATCTATTCAGATACATGGATTATGCACTGTAGAGGATATGAACATGCATCAGGTATGAAGAAATACGAAGTTATATACATAATAATTATTAATGTTTCATAAACAAATAATTATTCATTATCAAATTTTATTGATGTCAGTATGAATGAAGGTTTATTTCGAATCCTGGTTGTGTGATGGTTTTAATGTTTCAGTGTTTCACACACACATCGAGATAATCTGAAACAATTGGAGGCTGGCTGTGTTTTTTGTGTTAACACCTATTTCATATCGTCACATAAATAGGATAAATATTTATATTTACCAAAGCTCCTTTCAAATCCAGCTTCTCTAGCCTGATTTCCGGGTTATTTATCATTGACAATGTGATAGAATCTCAACGTATCAACGTGAGATTATTTCTTCGCCGATCATAAAACATTTGCTGTATGTGGTTCGTCTTCACGCCCTTCCTCGTTTATAATATAATATTTAATATTTATAATTATTATATTTAATTTTATAGTTGAGTTTTCATCTCCATTCAGTCCTGTGGTGAGATGCAAGTGTCAATACAGACTAACTTCTTTGAGTGAGTGAGTGAGTTAAGATTTAAAGTCACATCGGCAATATTTCAGCCATATCGTGACTAAATCAACTTAAAATATATGAGCAATTAAATTTAAATTATAAAATTCTTTCAACGAAGGGCAGTAAAACAACTGGATTATCACAGATATAAATATAAAACTAGTAATTAAATCTAAAATATTTTAAGTATACATGACAATACAAAAAAAAAACTATTGCCAGATTGCCAACAACTGAAGGTAGATCACCATACTAGGAACCATGGGGAGTGACAGTACCTAACTTCTTTGAGAGGCATTTTAGAAGTTGTATAGGTGAAGGAAAACCAAGTTCGATGGGTAGTCAACTTCGTTATTGCAATGAGAGCAAGTACAGAGTAAGGCAACACTTGGCCGTTGATTCCTGTAGGTTCTTACATCGCCCTGTCATACTTCAGTGTTGAAATGTGGTCAGTCCTGAATTAAAACTAAGAGTACATTTTCGCAATCGTCACAATATCCGTAAAAACGTCACAATGTCGAAACATGAGCTCACGAACTAAACCTAATACCTTTCTTTTCTCCTTTTCAGACCTGAGTCCGAGTGGATTAATTGCATATCCAAACCCCGTGTGTTATAGTACTACTAAACATGAGGAAATATTTTCGCTTAATGTTTCGCTTTTCACTTCTTTGCATGGGTATTACCGCATATTTGCTTATTGCAACATTAGTTGATGTAGCGCTTGATAATGAAACAATCAATCAGAAAGACGACAATGGACTGGTAGAGAGCAATGGTGTCACATTTGCCCGTCATGGTGTGGCATTGAGAGATTCAAACGAATCTGGATATAATGGACCAGGATTTGCCGGGGATTGGAATAACACGAAAGATAAGGTTCAGCAAAGTGTAGATCACATATCCCTACTGAACCAAATAAAAGAAAAGGCTCTTGCAAGGAAGGATGGGTCCCAACATGACCTGGAAGGTGTTCAGGTACAGTTGCCAAGTGACAAGGAGGTAGACAGTGAGAGACTCCGCCATAAACAAGTCTCGGACATACCATATCCACAGTTTGTTAAAGACAGCCCCGAAAATGGTCCGGGTAAGTATTATTGTTATCGGTATGGGCATGATATACGTAATTATCAAGTGAAGCTGAGCTGATTCCGCAGATGTCCAGGCATTGGGGACGTGGTTATTGTATTACAGTATAAAGAGACAGAATTAATTCTTATCAATAATAAATATTTCCATCATACTTAACTCTTGTGTAGCTCGTACAGGGACGTTAGACGTGACTCGCAGTAGAATATGCTGACATGCATGGAAATGAGCATGCCATCTGCCAGTGGTAATGACATGAAGTCACAATATGACGTCACTGTTAGGATTTCAATTATGGATAATGGCCGTTGCTTTCCTTTGGTCATTTTTTGCGAACCAATTATAAATATCTTTGTCTTGTTTTCATGACCGCATCATGTTTACGAGATGATGAAAGGTTATCAAAAGATGTTGCGATTGCTGCACGTAACTGAAACTGATGTTTCCACACCTACGTTGTTGCAGGAGAATTTGGTGTGCCTTACATTCCTAAACTTAACACCACAGAGAAGAAAGTAATGGACAAAATGTTCCGTGTGCATTACTTCAACGTCTACGTCAGTGACAGAATCTCCGTACACCGACGTCTGCGGGACACGAGGTCACAAGAGTACGTATCTACTGTGACAATCAATGTTCTGAATGTTGCACTGGGGTTATGCAGTGTGGCTTCCAGCTTATTTTTATCTGCAAGGTCATATCCTGTGTGCGTAATACATTTATTCTGACGGGAGCAAAAACATTTTCTTCATATGGTTTATTTTGTTCTGTGAATTTGTATATACATTAGTATAGATGACAGAGCAACGTTTTGCAATGTGATTGATATATGTATATCTGTATTAGTTGTCTTTGTTGTAAGATGTAAGGCTCAAACATTCCGCCCAAACCTGTCCATGGCGAGCGTCATCATTTGCTTCAAAGACGAGGCATGGTCGGTGCTGCTTCGGACAGTCCACAGTATCCTGGACAGATCACCATCACATCTGCTGCGGGAGATTATCCTCGTAGATGATTTCTCTTCGTCTGGTGAGACTATATTTCTATGCATATAAGTATCACGAAACATTGCGGAGTGATAGTCTTATCAAGTCAAATCAATGTTTCTGTATAGTGACAATTGACTACTTGACCACACGTCTCTCATCAACAACACAAGCAATGACGTCCTATATTGCAGTAATCAGGAGGCAGTTGCATCTTGCGAATATGCAATTCAGAAAGAAATATATGTTGCTTCACACAACGATCAGCAAAATTCCAACACTATCACCTCACCCTCCAGTATTCGACCAAGTATCGACATATCGATAAGTATAGTATTAAGAGCAGTATGAATATTTCATCGAGGTATGGTAACAGACTGATCGCGATCCCTATTTGTAGACACCTGCGGCAAGTTTTGGTACAGTGAAGCAGTTCAGATTTGGAATACGAAAGGGGTGGTACATAACCATACTTTTTCGCAAAAATAACCTCAAGCAGAAATTCTCATTCGAAAGCCGCACAATTGTGTTATGGCTAATATTTGACGAATTATTACCATTTTGTGCTTACCGATGACCTCTCTACGACAAGTCCTAAAGCTATGCAGATCAAAACGCACCAGCTATTTATGTTTTGGGGTGGAAGCTTTACATCCAGAAATTACACAACTTAAGTTTGTACAGTATGCCAAGTATTGTGATGAAGGTCAGCGTCCTAACATATCAAGGAACTTAAACCATATGCAGGCTTGTAACCAAACAACGACCTTCGAGATCTGTCTACAAGAACCAATGACAGGAGATACACAACTACTTATATCTATTGTTTTAGTTTCGCAATTCATCAAAGAGATATAGATGGAATATTACTGAGGGCCGCGTCAAACAACAAACAATCAATGCAATTTTTCAAATTCTTCTTACCAGGAGCATTTAACCGTTACGTGGAACGATGTTGAACATGCCGTTTATAGGCATAATTAGGAGTGCACATGTGATCTGAGAGGGAGATAGATGACGACATGATACTGACAATGTAACCTGCTGACTGATGATTGAGAAATATAAATATATACTGATGGGAAAAATAAGGGATCACATGAAAGCACAAGTGTTCCTTTATTTGTTTCCAGGTTTCGTCACAAGCTGCGCGATACAAAGCTTGTGAAGAAACCTGGAACATAATAAACACTTGTGCTTTCACGTGATCCCTTATTTTTGTCCCTCAGTATATATACTATCCGAAAGAAATGGTACACGAAAGACGTTTGAAACTGTATTCATACGTTCATACAGAACGCCTCAACCCATTTTATTCACACTCGCAAAGTTATTTAGACATAGTTCGCTCCCTAACAATCAGCAGATCTGACACACCACAGCCTTCATTTAGATTAGGGGCGGTGGGGTAGCCTAGTGGTCAAAGCGTTGGCTCGTCACGCCGAAGACCCGGGTTCGAATCCCTACATGGGTACAATGTGTTAAGCTCATTTCTGGTGTCCCCCGCCGTGATGTTGCTGGAATATTGCTAAAAGCGGCGTAAAACCAAACTCAGCCAGTCAGTCAGTCAGTCATTTAGATTAATGTTCGTAATCCAGTTTTGCAAATGAATGTACCTTCATAAAATAAAAAATAAAAAATATAAAGACATCTAAATAAAAAACAATATATTTACTCTTTGAATATTGTTGTTTCATGCCTCCTGCAGATTATCTTAAAGGTCCCCTGGAAAGATATATGTCGGATTATCCTCTGGTGAAGATTCTGAGGACAACCAAACGGGAGGGTCTGACCCGAGCCCGACTGATGGGGTATGAGATCGCCAGGGGTCCTGTCCTAGTCTTCCTAGACTCGCATGTAGAGTGCTTCCCAGGTACTACTACTTAAACCTATGAGTATATCATGGGCAGTATTTATTTAAGAAAAATGCTTTAGTAATCGTACCTCTAAAAAAACTCATTGGAGCATGGATTTGAGTAATATATGTTTACAAACTTATTATTTTTCATTCCTTGGCAACGTAATCAAAACAACAACTTACTCTGAGTTCAAGCACCTCAGCACGTCTCCAGATCGGCGAGTAACTCCACATTTCCACACCGTACTATGATATGACGTATTCACAGAAACGATCGTATCTGTGACCTCTATATATGTGTGTATCACATAAACCAAACCAACAGGCAATATCACATATATAAAATTCAAATAGACGGTGACCATGAACGTTTCCCTGAAAAAAAGTCAAACTGGACATCAGAGATCCGTCCGAGGTATTTGAATATATAGAATCTGGTCAATAGGCTGCACTTGTAGTTGACTCGTCGAAGCCATTTGTTTCCACAAGGCACCTATTGATGTCCTCACTTGGTCTAATGGAAGTTACCCTTGAAGGTCTGGATTAGACTTGGTCTTCAGCAACCCATGCTTGTCGTAAGAGGCGACTAACGTCGTTGCGTAGACAGATGCTCATGATGGCGATCACTGGATTGTCTAGTCCAGACTCCATTATTTACAGATCGCCGCCATATGACTGGAATATTGTTGAGTGCGGGGCCACACAACAACCAACCAATCTAATGGACGTATGATGCGTCAAACAATCTGTGGCATGCTTCATACAATGATTTGATTACACAGAGGGCATTGGTAACGATTTTACTTAGAGGTATAATGTCTCCTTGAAAGACTTTCTCGATGACCTGTAAAACAATGATTCAGAGGACATCTACTCGAATTGACATCATCAAATGAAGAGTAAAAGGTAAATAAGGTTCAAATGTTGAACACAACACAATTAATATTATAAGTACTGATTTGTATTTTTAATGATTGATGCATTCTATATGTGCTGTCTATTCAAGGTTAAGAGGGGTTTAGACAGTATGTCTGTCTACTCATACGCGTCCCGCAATTTCGTACTCTTCTCGTCGTTAAACAATATCCTGTGTTTTGTCATAATCGATGTCGCACGTCCATACTAGACACCACACCCACACGGATGCCGCTAATCAGACCTGCCTGTGCCCCCTATTGCAGGCTGGCTGGAACCCCTGCTTGATCGCATCGCTGAGAACCCGAAGAACGTTCCCTTCCCGCATATTCCCTACATTGACAAGGACCACTTTGGCAGTTTCGCCTCTATGGACAATCAGATAGGGGTATTCAACTGGCAGAACCTTATTTTCACCTGGATCTTCATCCCAGAGAGCGTGGAGAAACTGCGCAAGTCCACTGCTGATCCTATAAGGTAGTATATACGGTTGTAGTACATATTCTATGGGGAAATAAATAGACAAAATGTGTTTGATATCCTGAGTATTAAAATGTATCATGAGCAGTTGTGACTGGGTGTTTACATCCTGAACCTCAAACCTTGTGGTGGAAGATATATTGGATGTGTATATACACACATACACATCCAATACACAATATGACATGCTTCGATTATCTAACACGAATCCAGCTGTACAATCAGGCTTAACAAGATTTATAAAAAATAGTTTCATAGTTTAATCTACTGTATCTTTTATACCAGTGAAGATCCGGGTTGGGATTGATCTTCAGTAACCAATGTTTGCCGTAAGAGGCGGCCAACGGGATCGGGTGGTCAGGATCGCTGACTAGGTTGACAGATGTCATCGTATCCCAATTGCATAGATTGATCTTCATGATGTTGATCACTTGCTTGTCTGGGCCAGACTCGATTATTCACAGACCGCCGCCATTTAGCTGGAATATTGCTGAGTGCGGCGTAAAACTAAACATACTCAGTCAGTCACTACTGTATCTTTTATGTGACAGGTCAGCCACTATGCCGGGAGGTTTGTTTGCCATTGACAGGAATTACTTCACAACACTTGGCACCTATGACCCTGCACTCCTGTACTGGGGAGGGGAAAACATGGAACTCTCATTCAAGGTAACCTTGGCTCTCAAATTACTCGAAATATCCTCGAAGTACACATCTTGTTGAACCAGTCGTCTGTCGCCTTACATTCTTTTTAAGTTTGTACTCTTTTAAATATATAACAGTATAATGTAGGACACAAAGGATATTTGACACCATCTTGTCTGACTTTATTTCCTTTGCGACTCTTCTGAACCTTTGTCCGTACCTGTAGGTCAACTCTTTGAAAATCCAAATGCGAATATGGTTAAGACAAACGACTTTCGTCAAGACCTCATACTCGATACTGAAGCAACCCACATTTTAGTCCATCATTCTGTTGTTCTTAGGACCCTTCTCCCAACTAAATTACATAATGACCATCTCATTGGTGGCTCTTGTTCCCTCATTAGCATCTTGTTAACCACTGTTACATTTTCGTAGAATAACTGTGTGCATAGCGTGGAGACAGGGATAAAATGCATGTTTGTATGTATGCAGAACAAGATGCATCCTTTTAGCGGCATCTTGAAGATCTATCTCAAAATCAGCTGATAATAAGTGTTGCAATTTTCCCTTCACCATTTACCAAGTATATACCCTCGCTGGATCCCCATAAGCTTTGAATGCCAGCAACATGTAGCCGTGTGTCTTCAGATATGTAAACGTCTATATAATTTATTACTTCTGATTTTTTTACCGTAACGAAATATGAAAATAATAGTTTGAAAAATGTTAAAATAGGTTGAAGCATCATTGAATCTGCGTAAGACATTGAACATGACATTTTGAGAAATGAGCATGACAACAGTGTGAAATATTACGATGTTCTCTCTTGGATCAGATCTGGATGTGTAATGGAACCATCGAGCTAATTCCATGTTCCCAAGTTGGACATATCTTCCGTTATCAGAACCCCATTAAATGGAGCAGCACAGGCGTCAACGTTCTCAAGAGGAACTACATGAGAGTTGCGGAGGTGTGGATGGACGACTACAGGAGTACATGTACGATGCCTCCTTCCAACGAGCAGTACGTCATATCAACGAGCATTGATACAATTTATAATTTTAATAAGTATGTAACTATCTCGTCTCCTGATGATTGGATGTTAGTCATAATAGTATCTGAGTACAATGTAGGCAGTATGAGTTTTATTGCTTCAGTTGTATTGTTTTGATTTACGGCGAGCATTGTGCACAATTGCCCGTGTCTGATGTTATGGTTTAAATTCAGCTGGGGATCTATACAGGAAGCTGAAGTACTGTAAGTCCCTATGATCCCCAGTAAGGTGGATAGCTTTAGTTGCTGGTGGTCCATAGCTCGTGTTTTAATGTTATTGAATGTCATATCGATTTGTTTTGAGTAGAATATTTTAGAACTAGAAAGGATTAGTTTTTATAATCGAATTTTGTGGTATGCTGCTTCGTGACAGATATTTATGATATTAAATTGTTCCCGTCACTATGTGGCTGAAATACTGCCGATGTGACGTAAAACAATAACTCACGCACAGGTGGCTGGAAGGCGTGCACATACTCATTTCATCCTACTGGGTATTTTTAACAGAGGGCAAGTGTCAAGGGGCACATCATGTGAACCATACTCATTCAATCCCTATATATTCTCACGAGTGAAGCTTGTCAAACATCCAATCACTTTCCACGGGAGCGGTGGATAGCCTGGTGGTTAAAGCGTTCGCTCGTCACGCTGAAGACCAGGGTTCGATTTGCCACATGGGAACAATGTGTGAAGTCCATTTCTGGTATGCCCCGCCGTGATGTTGCTGGAATATTGCTAAGAGCGGCGTAATACTCAACCCACTCACTCACTCTCCACGACCCGTGTTGCTCATGATTGCCTGATACGAGGATGAGTTCATCAGTCAACTTGAGAACTACTCACTGACTAACTGGCACATGAATTCATTTATTGATATGTTTTGAAGTATATCACGATTGGGAAAGTGATAGTACCGGACTTCATATTAAATCAGAAAAAAGAACTGTACACGTGAGATGAATAGGTACGAATATCCTTTAAGGATATAATGTTCTTGTATTATTTTTCGAATCAGGACTTTGGAGACATATCGGCCAGGAAGCGACTTAGGGAGAGTTTACATTGTCACGACTTCCGGTGGTATATGAGGAATGTATTTCCGTTTCCGGAGCCGGTGAAATCCATAGCTGCTGGAGAAGTGCGTACCCTAGTGTTATAACTAAAACCACGTAAATTTCAGTTGTTAACCAATGCTTACTAAACATACTTGTAACTGTATACAATCTTTATGTAGTGGACACATGTGTCTGGAGAGTGGAATCTCTGCAGAATATTGTTCAAAGCTAACAAACCACTCATTCAGCCCTTCTTCTTGAACGCGGGGAGGTGGGGTAGCCTAGTGGATTAGGCGATGGCTCGTCAGATCGAAAACCCGGGTTCGATTCCCCACATGGGTACAATGTGTAAAGCCCACTTCCGGTGTCCCCCGCCGTGATATTGCTCTAATATTGCTAAAAGCGGCGTAAAACCATACTCATTCACTCACTCACTCACTCACTCACTTACTCACTTACTCACTCACAACACTTTCACGCACTCAGTCGATGACTATATGTTGTAGATACGTAACATGGCGAAGCCTGTTTGCCTGGACAGCATGGGGAAGTCGATGAAACCGGGGGTGTTTGGTTGTCACGGCCAGGGTATGAATCAGGTTTGTAGATAAGGTTCTGGAACTGATCTGGTAACGCATTGCTCACATCCGTCATACGTGATATTTACGTGTTACTCTCAAAACAGAAGGGGCGGTGGGGTAGCCTAGTGGTTAAAGCGTTGGCTCGTCACGCCATAGACCCGGGTTCGAATCCCCACATGGGTACAATGTGTGAAGCCCATTTCTGGTGATGTTGCTGGAATATTGCTAAAAGCGGCGTAAAACTAAACTCAGTCAAATGTAAAAATGTGTTTACCAGATTGATTCTCAGAGTTACATTCTCCGTACATTAGCCTTAAGCTTACATTGTGCCAAATTTGAAATCTACAAAAATGGAACATTTTTCTACAGTTCTCTATACGTTTACATCCTCGGAAATGTACGCGACATCAGTTCTCTGCTCTGCTAATTGATATAATATTCATACAGCTGTCATACCGTGTGGTAATGGCAGCGTTAAATGGATATCCCTTCATGACGAGGGATGCAACTTCCCCAAGGAGTCCAGATATATTTGACAAAAGAGTAACTGTTGTCATGCTACTCATTTGATTCATCGAGAGAATCACCTGGCAACCCTATATGTAAGAGTGTTCAAAGCTGTCACTGTTCCAGTGGTGGCAACTGAAGGAAGACCGGACTCTGGGCTCGGCTATGCACGACATGTGCCATGAGAATGGCACCTTTGTATTGAAGAAAGGCTGCCCTGGACAACAGTCGTGGACCTACGACAAGGAGGTGTGTTTCTTCCAAGACGATTGAACCGTTTCTACTTCTACGCATCCTTTTTGAAACAACCATGATTTGTTTTTTGTTGTTGTTTTTCTGAGTTTAATAAAGTATGTTTAATCACAGTTTAGTACAATATATCTCGGTAAAATATTCGTACAATAACCAAATGTATTTCTTACAAAAACTGCATTCAAAATCAAATGGTCGGTCTTTATTAAAACTTCCCGGTGTGGCATGAAAGTATCTAATTCTTTGTGATGTTGACTCAATTTGTTTCAGAATCAAACCTTGCTTCACAGCCCTTCTAAAATGTGTTTACAAGTGACTGTGCAACTTAAACTGACACTCGCTACATGCTCGGGAACGGCATGGCAAAAGTGGATAGTGCCACTGAAGAGTATGCAATCAAAACATTAGCGTGACAGTATCGAGAGAATTGTATATATCAAACGATGTCGAACTGAGGTATGTTGAAGATGTGCTTCATATCATCCAAGGAGAATGTGTCGAATGAAGTAAGAAAAGGACTGAAGAACCATACGAAGACAAAGTTCTTAATTCATCTGGAAATCTGCAGCGCTGTATAACGCCGTTTTCCATAAAATCTGTACATGGAAATATATCCATTGAATGTCGGACTTCAGGTGACCCGGAACTTCACACGATACGTGTACATATATGTTTGCTGGTTAATGTAACCAGATATCTTTGAGTAACATTTGACATGCTACACATTTGATCCATCGATCCATCACCTGTCACGAAATGCAACTCTATATGGAAGAGTGTTAAAAGCTGTCAGTGTTCCGATGATGGCAATTGAGGGAATAACATAGTGGAAAGTAAGAAGTACACATGTTTGTTGGCTAATGTCACACAAATTCAGTTCTTCCGCGAAGAACATGTGCTACCGTGGAATAATACTCTCAATGATGTGAACGACATTAGAAACCTTATACGTTGTTTTGAATATGACTCAACTCGGAAATTGACGAAAGGTTCTCTGTAAGGTAAAGGGAATGGGCTTATTCATGTCGTTAATGTTAGACAGAGTTATCGTTTAGGGGTTGACGCAGTCATGATCTGGTATTGGAACACTATGACTGGCAGACCCTTATTTAATTTACATACGAACTTATGTGCTGCGAACTGTGTCAGTGGACGCTGAACCATAATCACGACAACTAAATACAGGGCTAGGGCGATGACTTGTGATTTACGCACTAAACAGTTATCTGCTAATGAAAACAATCTCCCCAGAACAACAAATAATGTATAATAACAAGCTACTAGGAAACACTACTGAACTCTGAGTATTACGTAAGGTATCTTAGGTAACTTCTTTGAGTGGCATTTTAGAAGTTGGGAAGTACAATATAGAACAAACTTTATGGATAACAACTTTTATTCGTGAGTGCGACGTTTCGATACAGATTCGTGTACCGTTGTCAAGCATAACGGAACATGAAGAAGGGGGAAGTGTATATATACCGGATGTAACAATGTAACAAAGAAAACAACATAATTAACATAATTGGCTAGGCAGAAAGTTGATGAAGCCAGAGAGTAGACAAAGGACAGGCGTGGAAGCCAATGATGTACAAATAATAATGAGATGTTTATACAGCAGAGTTTATACAGTAGATTGGGCTTGGTGGATGAGTGCATCATAAGCGGATGGAATGAAGTATCCTTGGTCTCGGTTGATGGTGGGCTTTTGGCGTTTGATGTGGATGGCTTCGGTGAGCTTGCGTTTAGTGAAGTCTGTTTGTTTGTTAGCGAGAATGGTGATGTCAGACCACTCTATTTGATGATTGGGGCTTGCTTTGATGTGGTCGGAAATGGCTGATTTGTTGTCGGAATTGGTAACAGAGGTCTGATGTTCTTTCACTCGGGTGTTGATGGGTCGGGAAGTTTTGCCAATGTAGGTGATGAATAAAACCGGATTCATGATTGTTCCTTGTTCCGTTTGTTGTCGTTTGTCGGAACGTTAAGCCCATGATATACGTTGTCCTGTGGGCGCAATAAACGATTACTTTTGAGTTCGATTAGACATGAAAAAGATTCTCTATCTGCAGTGTATAGTCAAACCTTACTGGTGGAATTACTGGTTTTTCAAGACGACCAATAATTACACGTAACCTCACATACAGCACACATCCATGATTCCAACTCTGCGAGTATACACAGCTCAACAGTCGCATCCATCCACAAAATAGAAGCTCGTCACGCCGAAGACCCGGGTTCGATTCCCCACATGGGTACACTGTGTGAAGCCCATTTCTGGTGTCCCCCGCCGTGATATTGCTGGAATATTGCTAAAAGCGGCGTTAAACCTCACTCACTCACTCACAAAATAGAACATGCACTGTACGGTGCATTTTGTAGAATGGGCGTGCCTAGAATACATCATATATGCCCCTTTTTGACTAAGGGTGCTCCGTTTGAAATTCCGTAGCTCTGTCCTTGGATCCTGCGTAAAACACTAATGTAACCCCCCATGCAGTTCCTGCTAAAGGTAGCCTACCGACATGTGTAGATACATCCTCTTTGTCGGCAGACTTTAGTCGTATCCTGTTTTGGGTGATTTTACATGCATGAATACACGTTAAGTTGGAGCCACTGTGTCGTTTTAGTGTTTGCACGTATTGCCATTAGATTTGATGAGATCAAATATTATTGAACATCTGTTGCACATCCGTGAGCAGCATGGATACCTGACTGGGGTTATACGATACTATGTGACCACTATCAGTAGTATTGATTCCTTTGACTATTACACAAGTCACTCAAATCCAAACGACGTGGTAATGATTATAGTGGCATGACATTTGAAGTAGCCGAGTCCAGCTTCGGGTCAAAGTGAGTGAGTGAGTGAGTGATGATTCTAAGTCACATCTGCAATATTTCAGCCATATTCTACAGTTCTAAATTCATGGTAAGTAAATAATTTATAAAACCCTGTCAACGAAGGACAGTATAATTATTAGATTATCACAGATTTATTAAATTAGATCAAAGAAAATTGAAATCACTAACAATTAACGATACGAGACAAAAATGGCAAGGGTTCGCGAGTAAAGCAGCCCATGGGTGCTGTATGAGGTGAGGATTGGGTGGTCAGGCATGCTGTATTGGTAGATGCCTATGCAGGTTATTTTGTCCCAGATGCTCATGATGTCAATCACACTATATTGCCTGGACAAGATGTAAAACACTGGCGGGCGGATGGACGGACAGACAGACGAGGCCTCGACTATATCCTCCCACAATGTATACCCAGGGATATAAATATTTGATCTGTTTGAACTGCCTAGAAGTCACTCAGGGGCGCATGATTCCACCATCACATTCAGAACATACAATACCTGGGCATATACTAAAAATATGAAACTTCGCATGTGTTACTTTAAGTAACATACCCATACAGAACAAAGTGTGACACTGTTATTAGTGGATAAATCCGGTTTATGGACGTAATGAGCGTATGGTGCGTTATGGTGCGCTTGGAGCACCCCCGTGAACAACAGTGGCACGATGGGGTCATCTCTGCTGGAGTTGTTCACAACAGCAAGGCAACGTTATCTCATTGACTGCATAATGCCCGTGAACACATCATTAGGCAACCTGACCCATTACCAAAATGGTGCCCGGCTCTTGAACATTCTGGTGTTGACGTCTCACGGCACGAAGAATTCTTCCAAGAGCATTCAATATGACATTGTGTTCTATAGGATTCTGGTTAGGTGCTGTCGATGGCCACTCCATGACGTCAATATCTACACTAAGAAACCAGCAGGTGCAATTTCAGAATCGGACCAACATAAATACGTCAACATGGGCAGCGCGCAAGCCGTGTGGTCTGGGCAGTAACTCGACCGCTAAACAGTGCCTTACTGGTTGACGTCGAGGTCGTAAAACGGTTACACAAATGACGTAGCCGAATTTGATTGTCCTCGGCATACGATGACAAAGAGCCAGATATAGTTTATCATAGTGTCACACGTTAAGCATACACTGTAAAAAATATATTTAAAATACATAAAATATATATTAACAACCAGTCCATTCTGTGATTAGTGATTATGCAGATTTATGGAAGACCGTATCATCTATGGTTGTACAGTCATACCTAGCATCGTATATTCAGTACTCTCTTTATCTCTTTCAGAAGCAAAGGTGAAACATCTTAGCGTTGCCATAGTTAAGATACTTTGGTATGCTAAGTCTTATTCTTTAAACTACGATTAGAATTTAAATTAGTTTTGACTTCAACATGTTTAGAGATAAGAAGCTGTAAAACAAAAGCGTAGTGTTGTGATCGAACGTACGGGCCTAGAATGTTGAGTGCCATTTACATCCCGGTTTGATTGTTGTTTAGGTTATGCAAGATGTTATCACTCTGGTGTATCGGGTGTTAACTGACAACATTACAATTTGCGACTTGTTTCACATTATTCAATGCAGTTCTTGAATACATAATTCCCGCATTCAATCAAACACAAAAGATCTGTCCAAATACTTGTGTTCCAAACCTGGTTAAAGCTACATTACTCACATGTACATACACACAGTATTGTTTCACTTTTCTGCTACTTCTGTGTTACTCAGAAAATAATCGATTTGTACTGCACAGATGGCTTTCATCTTAATAGCCCCCACTCATTGAAAATCAATACAAAAAGAAACACACACACACACGCACGCACACACGCACGCACGCACCTGAAATAATAAAACACCCCCCAAAAAAACACATACCACATAGAGGCCACACTGCGAACACGTTTGATATTCGATCTATCAACAGTTGTCTAATGAAGGAGAAATTAAGAAAAATAGGTATGGTCTTGAAAAACCATTAAGCTCATCTCTGGCATGTTTCGATCCGTACAAACAGGATCCTGCCACGTTATACAAAGCGCTAATCTCGGAAAATAGGAAACTTTGAGAGAAATAAATAATTCCGTTTATGCCGGACCAGTGGGCGACTAGACTTGCTTCAATTTGGACATTTGCATTGTAGAAAGGGTTGGACTGTGACACAGACTACTGACATGATGAGGCCCCAGCGATGCAGAGCGGATGTGGCTCGTAAAAGGCGGAAAACGCATTTCTAAAACTCTTCTCGTAATAATAGTATTCGTATTTTGCAATGAAGATATATATTCACTCCTGTCACTAAAACACAAAATTACGAGTCAGATTTCAGAGACTAGTCAATGAGAATTTTGCAGGAAACACAGATCTGGGTAAGCATAAGCTTTCCTTCATTTAACACTCACTTTGCCGATCACAGCTGGTAACCTCGTAATCTCTGGTGGAACAATGCCGTTGACAACAGCCGACTTGGTAGGGTTCATCTGGGTATGTCAATATGTATGTACCGATATAAGGCTATGTACTTCTATTTGTAATTCATCATACACGTCTGTCAATGTCTTTACCTACTACTGTGCGTGTTTGGAATAGCTGATAGTGATTATATATAAATTGACAATTCATTTTGTGAAGTACAAGTCATGCAGACACCAGTTGATATTGGCGACGTACAGTGTTTTGTCTATAACAGTATTGGTGGATGACCCACAGTCCGTATCACGAGACTGACTCTGCAAATATTCATTACCATTCATTACCATATTTTACGAATTACTCTTCAGCAACCCATGCTGCCATAAGAGGGAACGTACGTGTTCTCACGTACTTGAGATCGTATCCCACTTGCTTGGATCGATGTTCATAACGTCATGTACCATGTTATGTGTAGGTTTATGTAAACATCATTTTAGATTTTGGTAAATCAGAGGCCAGCATGTTTATATAAATGTTATAGTACAAGCCAACTGTTCATATAAAAGTTAAAATATTACTTAGGAATATTTTTGAGTTGTCCACAAAATATCAAACAAAACAAACACTTAAAGGGCCACTAATCCAGAGCGATTATGTTTCCAGCCAACAGTCTAATTACGACCGGGACGGACACGGGGACTTGGGCTACTGTCCATCTTGACAGAATTTCTTCAACCTAATCAGCGGGACATTAAGAAAGGTGTATGCCCATCATATGCCGTTATTTGAAAATATCCCCGGTAGTTCTTGTCTGATTGTAGTAAAGTATCCCCGCAGTGTAGGCTTTTTCAGATTTTCAAATGTTTGGATGGTATAGTCACTGATCCCATTTGATCCTCTTTCTGTATTCGATAATTAATCATGTTAAAAATATGATGTCTATTACGTATGCTATGATATGAAAAAACAACACATTTGATATATTTGAATCTATAAACTAAACAGCCTCACTTTGCCACTGCTAAAAATCTGAATTTTTACTTAGGTACTTATGTATATATAGTGCACAGCAAATTCTTATATATATTTCTTATGTAACATTGAAGTTCGATCCGTTCGATCCTCAAAACTGTGTCGGCCCATAAGTTGTTTTTTCAGACAATCAAACTTAAATGCAATACAGTGATTACTACTCTCTTGCTGTAACCCTTGTTTGGTTGTAAACCTACACATGTTATTTGTCATCATTCACTTGATGGTCAGTTAATGAATTTATAACAGGTATACTTAGTCATAACACCACTCAGATTACCCGCCAAAGGTTCCCATTTGGCATTTCTTGTGTCTAGAGTAAATACTCATCATTATAAACTGAGGTCTGATGTGGCAAATGTATTTACATCTTATGTAATATGCGCATGGAAGTGCAGCAATAAGAATTATCAGCTGAGTTTCAAAACAAACATCGATCAAAGGATTAACCGATAACACGCTGATTGATTAATTGATTTTATCATGCACTGCGGATTTGTCAAAAGGAAGTGTTTATGTATGTGTGTTTATGTTTATGTATACACCCCCTGTCGTAAAGTCTCTTTCATCTTTGTAAAAACAACGTCCTTCCTTCAAAGGATTAACCGCCAATACATTGATTGATTGCTCATTATTGGCATAATAATTACTTTTTTAAAGAATGGCAGACATCATGCAATTAGTTGCCAGGTGTGCTATCTTGGGTGACCGAGGGGACTATACACCAATGTGAAAAACCTGAAACGATAGATCACTTTTTCGCATATTAGACTGTTAAAAGACACATGACATGGAACAGGATTCTTTGTCAGCTGCAGATGAATGGTATCTCATTCCTTTATGTGGATATTGATGGATACATTCCCCGAACAAGGTAATAGCCTGATATTGTTGCTATAACTTTAGTCTGTTTTACTTTTAATATTTGCATTTTGTTTGCATTCATTTGTTATGGCATTCAACAGAATCATTTTTTGTGCCGTGAAGTGTAATGAGACAGACAACATACAGTAGGTCGCACTTAGGACGTGTGTATGTGATATGTGATACACATTGGCAATCTAGAAGATGTATAGATATTACAATCATGTTATAAATTCACAAAGTATAAGCATATCATGTGCAATTTATTAAGATTCAAATGCATTCAAATATATTAATAAACTAATTAGGATTATGACGTGCATTGACTTCGTTATTTCAGTCCAAGCATTTTTACCACTGGTAGATGGTTGAACTTAAAATGTTTTCATTTGTTATGAAAATAATGCCATTTAATACAACATTCAGATTGACTAGTCCTGAACCCAAGCTCATTACTCTCCCCAAGACTCCCCATGTACTTAGTTAGCCTTACTTTCAAAACAATGATATTGTATCAGGCTTCTCACCAAATTCAAGGTCAAACTATTTGTTAAATCAGATTCTACATCCATTGACGGTAACATTTTTATAAAGTCAACATTACTATGAAATCAAAATTCTTACAACAAAATCAAGATTATCGAGTAAAAAAGATTTCATCTTTGTTGATCAGTCTATACCTACACTATCAATTGCGCAACAGAGGTAACGAACCAGTCATGAATTTTGGCATATCATCCGGGTACTCACTGGAGAAAAACAATAACAAAAGCAACAACCAGTTCACGGAAATTGCTCTGGATCAGTGGCCCTTTAATGCTTAAGTTTGCATTTAAAGCAAAATGTTTCTTTTGCAATAGTTCTTTATCAAATATTATTCCGTGATAATTTTGCAAGTTTAGATTGAACTTCCCTATAGCCACAAGCAATGTGGTGTACTATGACTTTATTTACAGTCATAGGTCATACCGAGATCCTGCAAAAAGTTAGTCCTTATATTTCCGATACATTTCTTTCGGTTTGACTGCGTATTCATACCTACACTCAGGGGCAAAAGAAACGATACCAAACTTTTTAAAATTATAATTTGTGTTTGGACTTCGACATTTTGAGTATGTGTGGCTAGAAACATTCAGCCAAACGCATCACAGCTGACTCAATGAAACAACGATGCACGTGCAAAGTAAAAACCCAGACAAGTGAACTTATTCACGATAGTTTCGTGCACGTGCACACATGACACACGTGACAAATATTCGGTATAAAAGCACGTGAAAATGTTTACATCTACATTTTACGATTACATTTGCGACCTGGCCGAGATTCAAATTTATCAATCGAGGCCAATAATTGTTTGAGGTAATTGCAAGAAAATACATAATATTGATATGTCTTGTCTTGCTCACTCCAGTATGATGAGATCAGTCAATGTCAGTAACACAGAGACATTCCAGTGAGTCAATATCGAGTATGGTCACCACCGGCGTCGATACAGGCTCTAACACGACGTCGAACGGATGAGGTCTGATCACTTGAGGAGGTATCCTGTTCTCAAAGCATGGATGTGGGGTTGTCTGTTCATATGGGCGACCTGTCTGGCCCGAATCTGTCCCCCAAGACGGGCCCACAAAATGGTCAATGGGTGAAAAATCCGGAGAACGTACGATGGCCATGCCAGGACAACAACGTCGTTGGCGTTGAGAAAGCCTTGAACACGTTGAGCTGTGTGACATGTGGCGTTGCCCTGTTGAAATACGGTTCTTGGATTCTGTTGCAGGAAGGGTAGAACAACTAGCAGCCGAAGGACTTGGTCGACATAACGCTGCCCATTCAAATTCCCATCGACAACAACCAGATTTGTCTTTCTGTCACCATATATCCCCAATTACACACACACCATAACGCCACCACCGCCAAACGGCTCAACCTCCTGCACGCAGCAACGTGCCGTCCGCTCACCTCTGCGTCGATGTACTCGTTTCCTGCCGTCAGGTCTGTGCAAAATGTTACATTGTGTGTAATCCAGGTTCTATACTGGACAAAATATGTTAGGGATATTGTTTTTTTATGATTGATATTTTATCAGTGTGTCAATGAATAAATAGATCATTATTCATAATTTAAAAAATGTACATATATCCCTAACTATTTCTGTCCAGTATAGTAATGATTAATATGATCCATAATATTCGTGAAATACAGGAGTATTCATTTTTATGCAAATGTGGATTTGTATATCAGTGCATCTGCTGAGTAATATATTTATTAAATAAAACAGATTCTCAAATTCTTGGATATATGCTTTCATTCACATACACGAGATGTCTTGCATCGGGGCGTTATTTAATGCAGCAGAGCTCTGCTGTCAATAAGAAAAATCTGTGAAAATGCTTGCATTCGCAACCTGATAAACGCTACATTACTACTAAGCACTCAAGTACAACGTTCTTCTACTTTTCGGTTATTCATTTTCCGTGTGAGCATCTGCGCAAGTACCTCAAAGTGTTACTAGTTATGCTTGTTTTCAAATGTATTTTAAGCAAATACACAGCTTCTCTGGATGTGTGAAAACGTATGAATGCATTAACACTTTGTACAGATACCTCCTCTCTTTTTTCCTATTTCCACAAGTCTCTGTTAACATGTAAAAAGTTCAATAAGTGTAGGCGTCCGTTCCCTATTGGCCACCATGAGCCCTACGACATTACATGTACGTCTTCAGGGCTTTGACCTATGTTAAACAGCAGAACCATTCTAATGAAATTTATCATGTTTTCAGATTTATTGTCTCGCCTTCGGACACACCAAAAATGTTACTTCGCGTCATCCAATCATCATGGACATTTTATAACTTTTAACTTCTTTGAGTGGCATTTTAGAATGCTTGATAACGGTACAAGAATCTGCATCGAAACGTCGCACTCACGAATAAAAGAAGTTGTTATCCATAAAGTTTGCTCTATATTTTAGAACTTTACAACGATCTTTCTACTGGCCAATGTGACATCGTCCTCTGCGGGTTACCGGGTTACCGGGTCACTTAGGCATAGCAGGTAACACATAAGCCGTTGACAGCTAAAGCAGCACTAGACACATCGTTATCTTGACCGCTTGTTCTGTACTGTGACGGCAAACCCACAAGCGGAATATGCTTGATGCCGAACACTTCATCGTAAAAGGTACATTTAGGAAGTTCCTCCCTACCTGTTTTCGAAAGATAATCAGGATTATGAGTGTTTTGGCATGAAGCATGCTACGCTTGTTGACTTTTCAAATGAAGCCATAAATCTGAAAGATCTGTTTCCCCGCGCGAGCGGGCTTGTCATTGTGAACTACTTGAGAGAAATTGGTTTCTATCACAAATTGTAACTATGTATATGTTTGACAAATTGGCTGGGTTTTTTAAAAATTATGTGTTTTGACTTTTCTTTTTGCAAATAATACTGTAATGAAGAAATGTGTATTTTAAGTAATCCTTTTCTTCGTATAAAGGACCGCCTCCGTGGTGTAGTGGTTAGAACGTCCGCCCGGAGAGCGGAAGGTCGCGGGTTCGATCCCCGACCGCGTCATACCAAAAGACGTTAAATTATGGTACTTGTTGGTCCCTGCCTGGCGCTCGGCATTAATGGGCACAACAAGGACTGGTCGGCTCGGAGTCAGTATAATGTGTCTGAGTGGGGTATTCATGCTTCACTGCGGCATGGTATCTCAGTGGGCTAGCACTCTAAAACCAGCTTAAGTCTGGGCTAGTACAAGCAGCCACACATACACATACACACGCATGCACGTCGTCATATGAGCGAAATATTCTCAAGCACGACGTTAAACCCCATATCACCTCACCTCTTCGTATAAAGAGCATGTTCGATTTTACCTCAGAAGTTGTGAAATGTAAACACCAAAGGTTGGAAAATTGCTCGACATGAAAGGAAAGAGGACTATTGGGAAGATGAAATCATCCCTCCGGTCACGCAGCCTTAGTAGAGAGTTTTTTTACAAGAGTATTTACAAATGCCTCATGGCTCAAGGAATGGAGTTTTCCCTTAAGTTTGTCTGGTACGGTATCGTGGTTGGGTATAGTGGTGTCCAACGCTGAAAATCATATGTTTTGTCAGAACTGAATTGAGTCTGTTTCCGAGATGAGAAATATTTTGAGTTTTTGAGAATCGACTTGGTAATAATTCTGCTTGTCCCAAATATTTTCTGTGAATGAAAAGAACAATCCTCTTATAATAACATTAAGGATTACGGTTAATCTTTGATACAGGGATTTTGGGTAATTGAAAAGCAGTATAAATCGAATATTCTTTGACGACCACAGAAGTAGCAGATGAAGTGACCTATTTTACTTGCACCATATGGTCTCATAGTTTCTCCGTTATTGGTTTGGCACAGATGACTGTGGCGGGGCAGGCATTGCTTGCATTTCGCAAACACCTGTTACCATGGCTATTTCAGTGCAAGTCACATGTAAGCAGAATTATATAGTTGCCAATGGTTTTACCTTTAAAATTACTTATAATCATTGGAAACATTTTATCGCACCGCCTAACGCAAAGTAATGTGTAAATCATGTATATGGTGTAACACAGATACACGACGAAATCCATGACATGGAATTAAAACATATTGTATCTTTGCCCTGAATACATTCAACACTCCCATTTCTAAGGAGTAGCAGTGCGTTCATTGCTTAACGCCGCATCAACATTCTGTGGGTATTCGCAGTCGTTGCTCCCCGGAAATAATGGTTTCAAGGAAGATGGGTGTTAAAACATAGATATGTCTCCATACCACCAGAAATGCTGCGTGTATGATTAAAATGCGAAATTACATTTGGATTGCAAGCATACGTCTCCATACCACCAGAAATGCTGCGTGTATGATTAAAATGCGAAATTACATTTGGATTGCAAGCATACGTCTCCATACCACCAGAAATGCTGCGTATATGATTAAAATGCGAAATTACATTTGGATTGCAAGCATAACTAATTTACCCCCAGGGGCTAAGGGCAAAAGAATTTGCGTTGACATGTGTTTTAAGGCAGGTGTGGGTATTCATCATTCTCATTTCAATCTGACCATGGACAGGTACAGGCGACATTACACAGAGAGCAAAGTGTGTGGGAGCGAGAAAGACGTCGACACTGGTGGGAAGTGACAGTACAGACATTTGATGATGCTCGGTGGAGAGAGAACTTCCGCATGTCAAAAGCAATGTTCAATCTTCTCTGTCAAAAACTCTGTCAAGACAACATCTTGAAAACCAATCCAGAATTTAACCACAGGGGCAAACGGTGAATGTAAACGCGACTAAAATTCAAAACGAGTATTTCGACATGTCCGCAAATTCGTAACAGCTCAAAATCTGTGTAGAGCCCAGTATTTAACACAGTTGGAAATTCTGTGATCGTCTTGTTTTACTACCGTCAATATGAACACACACAAACTATTGAAATACATACCCTTGCTATCCGGAATGATACATAAGTTTCTAAGGCATAACATTTGAAAATTTAGAGATTTACAAATACTATCCCAGCTATGGAAATATTCCTATTTCCAACCCTAGTAAACACCTATTTCAAATAAAAGGAATGTACTAGAAACATTCGATGATTTAGCATTTCCTAAGCTTTATGTACTAAATGGTGCAGTATCTGTTTTTTGCCCCCATGCGCATTTATTGTATTATAAGCAGTGTCTGCTTTGTATGTCATAAGCAGTGTACATACGGTAAGGTATCCAAGATGAAATGTGATGTAATTTCCATCGCAAAAGGTATAAAATACATTAGACACTGATAAGAAAGGCTTATTAGTACACTACCACCAACCCCCACCCCACCCCCCTCTCTATCACACACACACAGACACACGCACGCACACTGATACTCACACTCATTCTCACCCTCACCCTCTATAACATACATATCGCTCTTCGTCGATCTATGTTGCATTAAGGCAAGTTTGATCAATTTGCAACTATCAATGTTGTCAATTCAATTATAAAGTCGTCAACATAATAGAGTTTAACGAGATGGGAAAGGACGTAGGTTTACTCACACCAAAATCTACCGTTGTTAGCGTATAGACCCAGAACGGTCGTAACACTGGGATCCACAGTGCCAATAACATCCATCTTACACTTATTTATAACTCAGTGTCCAATAACTTACACACTTACCTACATGCTAAGTTCTAAAGAAACAGAATACCCAATGCTCACCCATAGAAACGATGAATGAACCTTTTAAACATGTGTATGTCAAGAAAGGGCACGCGTTAATAGTGCAGCCCCTTAAGGGTGCTCAGTCATGGATATGTTTATATTGATATCAGTACATGATGGACCGATGTGACAGGTATGTTACCGAACCACTGAAAACATGTTAAAGGAGCGTCAATGTTGTAACACTCTCTTTACCCATTACCAAATACATTCATCGAAACGAATAAGGGAACAAGTACAAGTGCAAGTGTTCCTTTTTTCTTTTCCAGGTTTCGTCACAAGGTATGCATTGCACTGTGAGTGAAATTCTGGAAATAAATAAAGGAACACTTGTACTGTCATGTTTTCATTTATTCGTTTCTATGAGTATATTTACGTATACTAAATATATGAAAACCCCCAACCCTTGTCATACGAGATTTCAAGGGTATTGAAATCCATGTCCTATATTTCACAGTATTTACTTTAGTTGCACATGCAGGAAAACACATAAAAACGATGGTCAGACTTACACACTAAATTTCGGACAGACACACACACGCAGACAGACAGACAAATAGACAGATAGATCGATAATGACACACCTATCTTCAGGGAGGGAAAACGTTTGTAATTACATGTATGTGTACACGGTATCATCCCATCTTTCAACCTTGTCAACGTACTACCATAACTACGTAAAGTTTATCAGTACCATTGCATCTTTCAACATTGTCAACATACTATCATGACCACGTACTGTTTGAAAGTATCATCGCATCCTTCTACCATGATAACGTCTAATGTATCAGTATCATCGCATCATTCAACCATGATAACGTCTAATGTATCAGTATCATGGCATCATTCAACCATGGCAACGTCTAATGTATCAGCATCATCGCATCCTTCAACCATTGTAACGTCTAATGTATCAGCATCATCGCATCCTTCAACCATGATAACGTCTAATGTATCAGCATCATCGCATCCTTCAACCATTGTAACGTCTAATGTATCAGCATCATCGCATCCTTCAACCATGATAACGTCTAATGTATCAGCATCATCGCATCCATCAACCATGATAACGTCTAATTTATCAGCATCATCGCATCCTTCAAACATGGTAACGTCTAATGTATCAGTATCATCGCATCCTTCAACCATGAGAACGTCCAATGTATCAGCATCATCGCTTCCTTCAACCATGGTAACGTCTCATGTATCAGTATCACCGCATACTTCAACCATCATAGCGTCTAATGTATCAGCATCATCGCATCCTCCAACCATGGTAACGTCTAATGTATCAGTATCATCGCATCCTTGAACCATGGTAACGTCTAATGTATCAGTATCATCGCATCCTTCAACCATGATAACGTCTAATGTATCAACATAATCGCATCCTTCAACCATGGTAACGTCTAATGTAATCAGCATCATCGCATCCTTTAACCATGATAACGTCTAATGTATCAACATCATCGGATCCATCAAACATGGTAACGTCTAATGTATCAGTATCATCGCATCCTTCAACCATGATAACGTCTAATGTGTCATCATCTCATCCTTCAACCATGGTAACGACTAATGTATCAGTATCATTGCATCCTTCAACCATGGTAACGTCTAATGTATCTGTATCATCGCATCCTTCAACCATGATAACGTCTAATTTATCAGTATCATCGCATCATTCAATCATGATAGCGTCTAATGTATCAGCACCATCGCATCCTTCAACTATGGTAACGTCTAATGTATCAGTATCATCTCATCCTTCAACCATGATAACGTCTAATGTATCAGTATCATCGCATCCTTCAACCATGGTAACGTCTAATGTATCAGTATCATCGCATCCTTCAACCATGATAACGTCTAATGTATCAGCATCATCGCATCCTTCATGATAACATGATAACGTCTCAACCATGTATCATGTATCATCTCATCCTTCAACCATGGTAACGTCTAATGTATCAGCATCATCGCATCCTTCAACCATGGTAACGTCTAATGTATCAGTATCATCGCATCCTTCAACCATGTTAACGTCTAATGTATCAGTATCATCATCATCCTTCAACCATGGTAACGTCTAATGTATCAATCATAATCGCATCCTTCAACCATGGTAACGTCTAATGTATCAGTATCATCGCATCCTTCAACCATGATAACGTCTAATGTATCAGTATCATCGCATCCTTCAACCATGATAACGTCTAATGTATCAGTATCATCGCATCCTTCAACCATGATAACGTCTAATGTATCAGCATCATCGCATCCTTCAACCATGATAACGTCTAATGTATCAGCATCATCGCATCCTTCAACCATGGTAACGTCTAATGTATCAGTATCATCATCATCCTTCAACCATGGTAACGTCTAATGTATCAGTATCATCGCATCCTTCAACCATGATAACGTCTAATGTATCAGTATCATCGCATCCTTCAACCATGATAACGTCTAATGTATCAGCATCATCGCATCCTTCAACCATGGTAACGTCTAATGTATCAGTATCATCGCATCCTTCAACCATGATAACGTCTAATGTGTCATCATCATCATCATCCTTCAACCATGGTAACGTCTAATGTATCAGTATCATCGCATCCTTCAACCATGGTAACGTCTAATGTATCAGTATCATCATCCTTCAACCATGATAACGTCTAATGTATCAGTATCATCGCATCCTTCAACCATGATAACGTCTAATGTATCAGCATCATCGCATCCTTCAACCATGGTAACGTCTAATGTATCAGTATCATCGCATCCTTCAACCACATGACGTCTAATGTATCAGTATCAATGTATAACGTCTAATCGTCGTATCATCCTTCAACCATGGTAACGTCTAATGTATCAGTATCATCGCATCCTTCAACCATGGTAACGTCTAATGTATCAGTATCATCTCATCCTTCAACCATGATAACGTCTAATGTATCAGTATCATCGCATCCTTCAACCATGATAACGTCTAATGTATCAGTATCATCGCATCCTTCAACCATGATAACGTCTAATGTATCAGTATCATCGCATCCTTCAACCATGGTAACGTCTAATGTATCAGTATCATCGCATCCTTCAACCATGATAACGTCTAATGTATCAACATCATCGCATCCTTCAACCATGGTAACGTCTAATGTATCAGCATCATCGCATCCTTCAACCATGATAACGTCTAATGTATCAACATCATCGGATCCATCAAACATGGTAACGTCTAATGTATCAGTATCATCGCATCCTTCAACCATGATAACGTCTAATGTGTCATCATCATCGCATCCTTCAACCATGGTAACGTCTAATGTATCAGTATCATTGCATCCTTCAACCATGGTAACGTCTAATGTATCAGTATCATCGCATCCTTCAACCATGATAACGTCTAATGTATCAGTATCATCGCATCCTTCAACCATGATAGCGTCTAATGTATCAGCACCATCGCATCCTTCAACTATGGTAACGTCTAATGTATCAGTATCATCTCATCCTTCAACCATGATAACGTCTAATGTATCAGTATCATCGCATCATTCAACCATGGTAACGTCTAATGTATCAGTATCATCGCATCCTTCAATCCATGATCAACCATGATGACGTCTAATGTATCAGCATCATCGCATCCTTCAAACTTCAACCATGATAACGTCTAATGTATCAGTATCATCACATCCTTCAACCATGGTAACGTCTAATGTATCAACATAATCGCATCCTTCAACCATGGTAACGTCTAATGTATCAGTATCATCGGATCCTTCAACCATGATAACGTCTAATGTATCAGTATCATCGCATCCTTCAACCATGGTAACGTCTAATGTATCAGTATCATCGCATCCTTCAACCATGGTAACGTCTAATGTATCAGTATCATCGCATCCTTCAACCATGATAACGTCTAATGTATCAGTATCATCGCATCCTTCAACCATGATAACGTCTAATGTATCAGCATCATCGCATCCTTCAACCATGATAACGTCTAATGTATCAGCATCATCGCATCCTTCAACCATGGTAACGTCTAATGTATCAGTATCATCGGATCCTTCAACCATGGTAACGTCTAATGTATCAGTATCATCTCATCCTTCAACCATGATAACGTCTAATGTATCAGTATCATCGCATCCTTCAAACATGATAACGTCTAATGTATCAGCATCGTCGCATCCTTCAACCATGGTAACGTCTAATGTATCAGTATCATCGCATCCTTCAACCATGATAACGTCTAATGTGTCATCATCTCATCCTTCAACCATGGTAACGTCTAATGTATCAGTATCATTGCATCCTTCAACCATGGTAACGTCTAATGTATCAGTATCATCTCATCCTTCAACCATGATAACGTCTAATGTATCAGTATGATCGCATCCTTCAAACATGATAACGTCTAACGTATCAGCATCATCGCATCCTTCAACCATGGTAACGTCTAATGTATCAGTATCATCGCATCCTTCAAACATGATAACGTCTAATGTATCAGCATCATCGCATCCTTCAACCATGGTAACGTCTAATGTATCAGTATCATCGGATCCTTCAACCATGGTAACGTCTAATGTATCAGTATCATCTCATCCTTCAACCATGATAACGTCTAATGTATCAGTATCATCGCATCCTTCAAACATGATAACGTCTAATGTATCAGCATCGTCGCATCCTTCAACCATGGTAACGTCTAATGTATCAGTATCATCATCCTTCAAACCATCATAACGTCTAATGTATCAGTATCATCGCATCCTTCAACCATGATAACGTCTAATGTGTCATCATCTCATCCTTCAACCATGGTAACGACTAATGTATCAGTATCATTGCATCCTTCAACCATGGTAACGTCTAATGTATCTGTATCATCGCATCCTTCAACCATGATAACGTCTAATTTATCAGTATCATCATCATTCAATCATGATAACGTCTAATGTATCAGTATCATCCATCCTTCATCCTTCAACTATGATAACGTCCTTCAACTAATAACGTATCAGTATCATCTCATCCTTCAACCATGATAACGTCTAATGTATCAGTATCATCGCATCATTCAACCATGGTAATGTCTAATGTATCAGTATCATCGCATCCTTCAACCATGATAACGTTTAATGTATCAGCATCATCGCATCCTTCAAACATGATAACGTCTAATGTATCAGTATCATCACATCCTTCAACCATGGTAACGTCTAATGTATCAACATAATCGCATCCTTCAACCATGGTAACGTCTAATGTATCAGTATCATCGGATCCTTCAACCATGTTGACGTCTAATGTATCAGTATCATCACATCCTTCCACCATGGTAACGTCTAATGTATCAACATAATCGCATCCTTCAACCATGGTAACGTCTAATGTATCAGTATCATCGGATCCTTCAACCATGTTGACGTCTAATGTATCAGTATCATCACATCCTTCAACCATGATAACGTCTAATGTATCAGTATCATCGCATCCTTCAACCATGATAACGTCTAATGTATCAGCATCATCGCATCCTTCAACCAAGATAACGTCTAATGTATCAGCATCATCGCATCCTTCAACCATGGTAACGTCTAATGTATCAGCATCATCGCATCCTTCATGATAACGTCTAATGTATCAGCATCATCGCATCCTTCAACCATGATAACGTCTAATGTATCAGTATCATCGATCCATTCAATTCATCCATGGTAACGTCTAATGTATCAGTATCATCTCATCCTTCAACCATGATAACGTCTAATGTATCAGTATCATCGCATCCTTCAAACATGATAACGTCTAATGTATCAGCATCGTCGCATCCTTCAACCATGGTGACGTCTAATGTATCAGTATCATCGGATCCTTCAACCATGGTAACGTCTAATGTATCAGTATCATCTCATCGTTCAACCATGATTAAGTCTAATGTATCAGTATCATCCCATCCTTCAACCATAATAACGTCTAATGTATCAGAATCATCGCATCCTTCAACCATGTTGACGTCTAATGTATCAGTATCATCGCATCCTTCAACCATGGTAACGTCTAATGTATCAGTATCATCGCATCCTTCCACCATGGTAACGTCTAATGTATCAACATAATCGCATCCTTCAACCATGATAACGTCTAATGTATCAGTATCATCGGATCCTTCAACCATGGTAACGTCTAATGTATCAGTATCATCTCATCCTTCAACCATGATAACGTCTAATGTATCAGTATCATCGCATCCTTCAACCATGATAACGTCTAATGTATCAGTATCATCGCATCCTTCAACCATGATAACGTCTAATGTATCAGCATCATCGCATCCTTCAACCATGATAACGTCTAATGTATCAGTATCATCGCATCCTTCAACCATGGTAACGTCTAATGTATCAGTATCATCGCATCCTTCAACCATGGTAACGTCTAATGTATCAGTATCATCGCATCCTTCAACCATGGTAACGTCTAATGTATCAGTATCATCGCATCCTTCAACCATGATAACGTCTAATGTATCAGTATCATCGCATCCTTCAACCATGATAACGTCTAATGTATCATCATCATCGCATCCTTCAACCATGGTAACGTCTAATGTATCAGCATCATCGCATCCTTCAACCATGCTAACGTCTAATGTATCAACATCATCGGATCCATCAACCATAGTAACATCTAATGTATCAGTATCATCGCATCCTTCAACCATGATAACGTCTAATGTGTCATCACCTGATCTTTCAACCATGGTAACGTCTAATGTATCAGTATCATCGGATCCTTCAACCATGGTAACGTCTAATGTATCAGTATCATTGCATCCTTCAACCATGATAACGTCTAATGTATCAGCATCATCGCATCCTTCAACCATGGTAACGTCTAATGTATCAGTATCGTCATCATTCAACCATCATAAACGTCTAATGTTTCAGTATCATCTCATCCTTCAAAACGTCTAATGAAACGATAACGTCTAATGTATCAGTATCATCTCATCCTTCAACCATGATAACGTCTAATGTATCAGTATCATCGGATCCTTCAACCATGATAACGTCTAATGTATCAGTATCATCTCATCCTTCAACCATGATAACGTCTAATGTATCAGTATCATCCCATCCTTCAACCATGATAACGTCTAATGTATCAGCATCATCGCATCCTTCAACCATGATAACGTCTAATGTATCAGTATCATCGCATCCTTCAACCATGGTAACGTCTAATGTATCAGTATCATCGCATCCTTCAAACATGATAACGTCTAATGTATCAGCATCGTCGCATCCTTCAACCATGGTAACGTCTAATGTATCAGTATCATCGGATCCTTCAACCATGGTAATGTCTAATGTATCAATATCATCGCATCCTTCAACCATGATAACGTCTAATGTATCAGTATCATCTCATCCTTCAACCATGATAACGTCTAATGTGAAAGTATCATCGCATCATTCAACCATGGTAACGTCTAATGTATCAGATATAATCGCATCATTCAACCATCATAACGTCTAATGTATCAGTATCATCGCATCCTTCAACCATGTTGACGTCTAATGTATCAGTATCATCCCATCCTTCAACCATGGTAACGTCTAATGTATCAACATAATCGCATCCTTCAATCATGGTAACGTCTAATGTATCAGTATCATCGGATCCTTCAACCATGATAACGTCTAATGTTTCAGTATCATCTCATTCTTCAAAAAAGGATAACGTCTAATGTATCAGTATCATCTCATCCTTCAACCATGATAACGTCTAATGTATCAGTATCATCTGATCCTTCAACCACGATAACGTCTAATGTTTCAGTATCATCTCATCCTTCAAAAAAGGATAACGTCTAATGTATCAGTATCATCTCATCCTTCAACCATGATAACGTCAAATGTATCAGTATCATCGCATCCTTCAACCATGATAACGTCTAATGTATCAGTATCATCGCATCCTTCAACCATGATCAACGTAATGTCTAATGTATCAATATCATCGCATCCTTCAACCATGATAACGTCTAATGTATCAGTATCATCTCATCCTTCAACCATGATAACGTCTAATGTATCAGTATCATCGCATCATTCAACCATGGTAACGTCTAATGTATCAATATCATCGCATCATTCAACCATCATAACGTCTAATGTATCAGTATCATCGCATCCTTCAACCATGTTGACGTCTAATGTATCAGTATCATCCCATCCTTCAACCATGGTAACGTCTAATGTATCAACATAATCTCATCCTTCAACCATGGTAACGTCTAATGTATCAGTATCATCGGATCCTTTCAACCATGATAACGTCTAATGTTTCAGTATCATCTCATTCTTCAAAGAAGGATAACGTCTAATGTATCAGTATCATCTCATCCTTCAACCATGATAACGTCTAATGTATCAGTATCATCGGATCCTTCAACCATGATAACGTCTAATGTTTCAGTATCATCTCATCCTTCAAAAAAGGATAACGTCTAATGTATCAGTATCATCTCATCCTTCAACCATGATAACGTCTAATGTATCAGTATCATCTCATCCTTCAACCATGATAACGTCTAATGTATCAGCATCATCCGCATCCTTCAACCATCAACCATGATAACGTCTAATGTATCAGTATCATCGCATCCTTCAACCATGGTAACGTCTAATGTATCAGTATCATCGCATCCTTCAAACATGATAAGGTCTAATGTATCAGCATCGTCGGATCCTTCAAACATGATAACGTCTAATGTATCAGCATCGTCGCATCCTTCAACCATGGTAACGTCTAATGTATCAGTATCATCGCATCCTTCAACCATGGTAATGTCTAATGTATCAGTATCATCGGATCCTTCAACCATGGTAATGTCTAATGTATCAGTATCATCTCATCCTTCAACCATGATAACGTCTAATGTATCAGTATCATCTCATCCTTCAACCATGATAACGTCTAATGTATAAGTATCATCGCATCATTCAACCATGGTAACGTCTAATGTATCAGAATAATCGCATCATTCAACCATCATAACGTCTAATGTATCAGTATCATCGCATCCTTCAACCATGATGACGTCTAATGTATCAGTATCATCCCATCCTTCAACCATGGTAACGTCTAATCTATCAACATAATCGCATCCTTAAATCATGGTAACGTCTAATGTATCAGTATCATCGGATCCTTCAACCATGATAACGTCTAATGTTTCAGTATCATCGCATCCTTCAATCATGATAACGTCTAATGTATCAGTATCATCTCATCCTTCAACCATGATAACGTCTAATGTATCAGCATCATCGCATCCTTCAACCATGATAACGTCTAATGTATCAGCATCATCGCATCCTTCAACCATGGTAACGTCTAATGTATCAGTATCATCGCATCCTTCAACCATGATAACGTCTAATGTATCAGCATCATCGCATCCTTCAACCATGGTAACGTCTAATGTATCAGTATCATCGGATCCTTCAACAACCATGGTAACGTCTAATGTATCAGTATCATCATCATCCTTCAACCATGATAACGTCTAATGTATCAGTATCATCGCATCCTTCAACCATGATTACGTCTAATATCAATCATCGATATCATCTAATGTATCAGCATATGTCTAATGTATCATCGCATCCTTCAACCATGGTAACGTCTAATGTATCAGCATCATCGCATCCTTCAACCATGATAACGTCTAATGTATCAGTATCATCCCATCCTTCAACCATGATAACGTCTAATGTATCAGCATCATCGCATCCTTCAACCATGATAACGTCTAATGTATCAGCATCATCGCATCCTTCAACCATGGTAACGTCTAATGTATCAACATCATCGCATCCTTCAACCATGGTAACGTCTAATGTATCAGTATCATCGCATCCTTCAACCATGGTAACGTCTAATGTATCAGTATCATCTCATCCTTCAACCATGATAACGTCTAATGTATCATCATCATCGCATCCTTCAACCATAATAACGTCTAATGTATCAGCATCATCGCATCCTTCAACCATGGTAACGTCTAATGTATCAACATCATCGGATCCATCAACCATGGTAACGTCTAATGTATCAGTATCATCGCATCCTTCAACCATGATAACGTCTAATGTATCAGCATCATCATCCTTCAACCATGGTCGCGTCTAATGTATCAGTATCATCGCATCCTTCAACCATGGTAACGTCTAATGTATCAGTATCATCGCATCCTTCAACCATGATAACGTCTAATGTATCAGTATCATCGCATCCTTCAACCATGATAACGTCTAATGTATCAGTATCATCGCATCCTTCAACCATGATAACGTCTAATGTATCAGTATCATCATCATCCTTCAACCATGATAACGTCTAATGTATCAGTATCATCGCATCCTTCAACCATGATAACGTCTAATGTATCAGCATCATCGCATCCTTCAACCATGATAACGTCTAATGTATCAGTATCATCGCATCCTTCAACCATGATAACGTCTAATGTATCAACATCATCGCATCCTTCAACCATGGATAACGTCTAATGTATCAGTATCATCGCATCCTTCAACCATGATAACGTCTAATGTATCAGTATCATCGCATCCTTCAACCATGATAACGTCTAATGTATCAGTATCATCTCATCCTTCAACCATGATAACGTCTAATGTATCAGTATCATCGCATCCTTCAACCATGATAACGTCTAATGTATCAGTATCATCGCATCCTTCAACCATGATAACGTCTAATGTATCAGCATCATCGCATCCTTCAACCATGATAACGTCTAATGTATCAGCATCATCGCATCCTTCAACCATGATAACGTCTAATGTATCAGTATCATCGCATCCTTCAACCATGATAACGTCTAATGTATCAGTATCATCGCATCCTTCAAACCATGATAACGTCTAATGTATCAGCATCATCGCATCCTTCAACCATGATAACGTCTAATGTATCAGTATCATCGCATCCTTCAACCATGATAACGTCTAATGTATCAGTATCATCACATCCTTCAACCATGATGACGTCTAATTTATCAATATCATCGCATCCTTCAATCATGATAGCGTCTAATGTATCAGCATCATCGCATCCTTCAACCATGGTAACGTCTAATTTATCAGTATCATCTCATCCTTCAACCATGATAACGTCTAATGTATCAGTATCATCTCATCCTTCATCCACCATAACGTCTAATGTATCAACATCATCGCATCCTTCAACCATGGTAACGTCTAATGTATCAGTATCATCGCATCCTTCAACCATGGTAACGTCTAATGTATCAGTATCATCGCATCCTTCAACCATGATAACGTCTAATGTATCAGTATCATCGCATCCTTCAACCATGATAACGTCTAATGTATCAGTATCATCCCATCCTTCAACCATAATAACGTCTAATGTATCAGCATCATCGCATCCTTCAACCATGATAACGTCTAATGTATCAGTATCATCGCATCCTTCAACCATGGTAACGTCTAATGTATCAGTATCATCGCATCCTTCAACCATGATAACGTCTAATGTATCAGCATCATCGCATCCTTCAACCCATGTATCAGTATCATCGCATAATGTAACGTCTAATGTATCAGTATCATCGCATCCTTCAACCATGATAACGTCTAATGTATCAGTATCATCGCATAATGTATCTAAGTATCATCGCATCCTTCAACCATGATAACGTCTAATGTATCAGCATCATCGCATCCTTCAACCATGGTAACGTCTAATGTATCAGTATCATCGCATCCCAACCATTCAACCATGGTAACGTCTAATGTATCAGTATCATCGCATCCTTCAACCATGATAACGTCTAATGTATCAGCATCATCGCATCCTTCAACCATGGTAATGTCTAATGTATCAGTATCATCGCATCCTTCAACCATGATAACGTCTAATGTATCAGTATCATCGCATCCTTCAACCATGATAACGTCTAATGTATCAGCATCATCGCATCCTTCAACCATGGTAACGTCTAATGTATCAGTATCATCGCATCCTTCAACCATGATAACGTCTAATGTATCAGTATCAGCGCATCCTTCAACCATGATTACGTCTAATGTATCATCTTTCAATCATGATAATGTATAGTTTGTCAGTATCGTCGCTGACAGAATAGTTTATGCATGAGCAGCTGGCTCATAAGTTTGATATATGACGCAATGCATAAATTGAATGCTTCAAGGTTTGTTGCAATTTGATACCTCAGTTTACCAAATTAGAATCGATAATTTCCCAAAGTCATATTGGATAGGGTGATTAATATCATATACAAATTTAAACTTACATGTGTAACTATTGTGTGAGCTGTAAATACTGTTGATGGATATGGAGACATCTGCATAGAACAGTCGCCTTCAAGTAACCTCCAGAAATACAGCATGAAAATACCAAAAGAGAAAATCATTGTATTTGTTGAATATAGGTGGAGTACTTGTTGTTAACACATTACACCTGTCGTATCGTATTTCTATAAATCTCGTTCTTAGTAAATACGCTATACATTGAATGTTTGCATTTGTGTTTGAATATGCTTGAGATTCGTGATTTAAAATTAGGATCTTATTTGAAATCAATATTGAATTACGCCAATGAATCACACTATTTTGCCTGTCCCTGGACACTGATTTCTTATGGTTGTGTTTCTTTTAAATTTAAGAAACTGCATTAGAACTGCTTGAAGAGATTATGTATTTGGTTTGAAAAGGTTATGCATTTTTATGGTAGAAATTTTTAATGTTTTTTTTTGGGTGGATAATAGGCAGTAATAATTCTTGTTCCCTGACACAGATATTGGTTGTGGCTAATTGGGATCCCGAATTTCTACTTCATGTGTAGAACACGTAGTACAAACCAGTGGGTAATAGGCAAACACCATGTACTGATTTTACATGTATATGTGTTTGTTATGTAACAAGCACAACGTGTTCGAATAAGATATACATGGATTTGTAGTATTCGGGATTCTAAATCACGTAAAACATTCTCAAAACAAAAAGAGCTTTTTTTATTGAATCTGTTACCTTACGATACTTTCGCGAGTTAAAGTGCGTTTTGGCGATCAGACGTTTCTGTTCTGGACACGTTTCAGTGGAAGACAAACAATGGCAAGTCTGAATACCTGAATACCAGTAGACTTCAGCGAGATGGAGTTTAATGAAAGTAACATGCGTCCATCAGATGTGTAGTCATTTCTATGCTACTTTATTTGTGGTCGAAACCGGTCGCAAATTAAAGGAGACGAAGTCACATACGAGGGTTCTCTCTGCATCGACATGTATTATTTCTACGTTGTGTTGGTTGCCTTATGAACGTATTGAGGCAATGACGAGTTGGTGTGGAGATTAATGCTGCGATTATCTTGTTGACGAAACAGATAGTAAACTGCACAAAGCATTTGCTTGTTTGTGGTTTAACGCCGCAACGTTCTAGGTGTATGACGGTGGACAATAAATAATCGAGTCTGGACCAGACAATCCAGTGATCAACACCATGAAGAACGCAACATTTTAATTAACTTACATTAACTTATATTACTATTAGCTCAGTGAGTATGTGTGTTAGCTTCTGAGCCTAACATACATAGCTGTGTTTGTTTTTAACGTAGAGTAACGTGTGTGTTTGGTTTCAGCGGAGAGTATCATACAAGGATGTAGCTCTGTGTTTGCGTCTTTGCTTGTTGGGGACTGTAGATACTATTAACCGACATTCAACCCACATCTCCCCAACACGTGTCCCACGGAAGTGAGAAAGCATAGTGGATCAATACTACTCAAGCCTCAATGGACAGAGTAGAATATGATCATACTGCTAATTCTTTAAAAGAACTATTCAGATCGTTTACAACATGAAATAAATCAATCTATACGGGTCAGATGTTTATTACCTCTTTGGTTTGTCCACATAATATTCAAACTCATAAACTGAACACGAAAGGCCTTTCAAGCTATCTACACAGTCGAGAAACTTAGTGTCTGCAATACTAAAAGTTATATATGGTAACACCTTTTGTGTGGGAAACGACAGGACTGACTGGTAGAGTATATCAAGTTTGGAGGGCATCAAAAGGTCCTGCGGTCGTTATGGTGACATTTATCATACGTTCCGTTGGTGTTTCTTGTTTTCCTTTGACAACAACAGCTGTGTCAGCAATATTCAATATGTAGTATTTTGTTCAAGTGTGTATTAGTCATATAGTTGAAATATTGTATCCCCGATTTGTTCTTTCGCAGGGTGGTAATCAACGTTTTCACCACTCCCCGTCAGTGACGGTGTACATGATTGTATTGAAACCAGTCAAGCAGGTGTATCGCTTTATCCTGCATAAAATAAGATGGGGGTCGTCTCCACAGCAAAGAGTAAATGAACGGGTGTTCACATAGTTAGGTAGCATAGTCTAAATGAGTGTATGCATTGATATACGCCCCAGTTTACATACGTTATTTCTTAGCACAATATTAGTATACATATACAAATACACGATTCAACTAACACGGTGAATATATGTGCAGATAGTCCGCTAGTAGCAAAACGTTCTCTGTGAAGTGCAATATCAGTGTACAATGTCTGTATCAATGCTCTATGCTCTTCGAGTATTTCGTCTCAGTTAGGAATAATAGGCATACAATGTACTTGACGGGCTATTCACACAGGACGAAGCATTTGAAGTGTAGCTGAAAGGACATCACTGTCAGGCATAGCGAAGTCGCTGTTTAAGATGCAACCGTTTAAACGCTTCCTTCTAAATATGCAGAAGGTCTTCAGAGCAGCTTTATTTTTTAAGGGCAAGTCGTACCCCGCGCCCAGCAGTGACACGCGCACTATTTCATTCGAACGGAAGTGAATATCGGAGTTCTCGTGCACCAAGTATGTTTTACTTTAGCATGTCAATTCCATTCAGAGCATTTCTAATAGCAAATAAAAGTGCAATCTTGGCCTCATATTACTTCAACCTGTTGATTATATGCTTGGAACACTCCCAGTTTGCTGTGATAGGTACCAACTCCCAGTTTGCTGTGATGATAGATTACCAACTCCCAGTTTGCTGTGATGATAGGTTACCAACTCCCAGTTTGCTGTAGTGATAGGTACCAACTCCCAGTTTGCTGTGGTGATAGGTACCAACTCCCAGTTTGATGTGATGATAGGTACCAACTCCAAGTTTGCTGTGATGATAGGTACCAACTCCCAGTTTGCTGTGGTGATAGGTACCAACCCCCAGTTTGATGGGATGATAGGTACCAACTCCCAGTTTGCTGTGATGATAGGTACCAACCCCTAGTTTGCTGTGATAGGTACCAACTCCCAGTTTGCTGTGATAGGTACCAACTCCCAATTTTGCTGTGATAGGTACCAACTCCCAGTTTGCTGTGATAGGTACCAACTCCCAGTTTGCTGTGATGATAGCTACCAACTCCCAGTTTGCTGTGATAGGTACCAACTCCCAGTTTGCTGTGATAGGTATCCAACTCCCAGGTTGAGGTGATAGGTACAAACTCCCAGTTTGCTTTGGTGATAGGTACCAACTCCCAGTTTGCTGTGATTGGTACCAACTCCCAGTTTGCTGTGGTGATAGGTACCAACTCCCAGTTTTCTGTGACAGGTACCAACTCCCAGTTTGCTGTGATGATAGGTACAAACTCCTAGTTTGCTGTGATAGGTACCAACTCCCAGTATCCTGTGATAGGTACCCACTCCCAGTTTGCTGTGATGATAGGTACCAACTCCCAGTTTGCTGTGATAGGTACAAACTCCCAGTTTGCTGTGGTGATAGGTACCAACTCCCGGTTTGCTGTGATAGGTACCAACTCAAAGTTTGCTGTGATAGTTACCAACTCCCAGTTTGCTGTGATGATAGGTACCAACTCCCAGTTTGCTGTGATAGGTACCAACTCCCAGTTTGCTGTGGTGATAGGTACCAACTCCCAGTTTGCTGTGATAGGTACCAACTCCCAGTTTGCTGTGACTAGGACCAACTTCCAGTTTGCTGTGATGATAGGTACCAACTCCCAGTTTGCTGTGATGATAGGTACCAACTCCCAGTTTGCTGTGATGATAGGTACCAACTCCCAGTTCGCTGTGATAGGTACCAACTCCCAGTTTGCTGTGATAGGTATCCAACTCCCAGTTTGCTGTGGTGATAGGTACCAACCCCCAGTTTGATGTGATGATAGGTACCAACTCCCAGTTTGCTGTGATGATAGGTACCAACTCCCAGTTTGCTGTGATGATAGGTACCAACTCCCAGTTTGCTGTGATAGGTACCAACTCCCAATTTTGCTGTGATAGGTACCAACTCCCAGTTTGCTGTGATAGGTACCAACTCCCAGTTTGCTGTGATGATAGGTACCAACTCCCAGTTTGCTGTGATAGGTACCAACTCCCAGTTTGCTGTGATAGGTATCCAACTCCCAGTTTGCTGTGAGGTGATAGGTACAAACTCCCAGTTTGCTTTGGTGATAGGTACCAACTCCCAGTTTGCTGTGATTGGTACCAACTCCCAGTTTGCTGTGGTGATAGGTACCAACTCCCAGTTTGCTGTGATAGGTACCAACTTCCAGTTTTCTGTGACAGGTACCAACTCCCAGTTTGCTGTGATGATAGGTACAAACTCCTAGTTTGCTGTGATGTACCAACTCCCCTGTGATAGGTACCAACTCCCAGTATACTGTGATAGGTACCAACTCCCAGTTTGCTGTGATGATAGGTACAAACAACCCAGTTTGCTGTGATAGGTACAAACTCCCAGTGTTGCAATAGGTCCCAGTTTGTTGTGGTGATAGGTACCAACTCCCAGTTTGCTGTGATAGGTACCAACTCCCAGTTTGCTGTGATAGGTACCAACTCCCAGTTTGCTGTGTGATAGGTACCAACTCCCAGTTTGCTGTGATAGGTACCAACTCCCAGTTTGCTGTGTGATAGGGTGATAGGTACCAACTCCCAGTTTGCTGTGATAGGTACCAACTCCCAGTTTGCTGTGATAGGTACCAACTCCCAGTTTGCTGTGATGATAGGTACCAACTCCCAGTTTGCTGTGATGATAGGTACCAACTCCCAGTTTGCTGTGGTGATAGGTACCAACTCCCAGTTTGATGTGATGATAGGTACCAACTCCCAGTTTGCTGTGATGATAGGTACCAACTCCCAGTTTGCTGTGATGATAGGTACCAACTCCCAGTTTGCTGTGATGATAGGTACCAACTCCCAGTTTGCTGTGATGATAGGTCCCAGTTTGCTGTGATAGGTACCAACTCCCAGTTTGCTGTGGTGATAGGTACCAACTCCCAGTTTGCTGTGATAGGTACCAACTCCCAGTTTGCTGTGTGATAGGTACCAACTCCCAGTTTGCTGTGATGATAGGTACCAACTCCCAGTTTGCTGTGATAGGTACCAACTCCCAATTTTGCTGTGATAGGTACCAACTCCCAGTTTGCTGTGATAGGTACCAACTCCCAGTTTGCTGTGATGATAGGTACCAACTCCCAGTTTCGCTGTGATAGGTACCAACTCCCAGTTTGCTGTGATAGGTATCCAACTCCCAGTTTGCTGTGATGATAGGTACCAACTCCCAGTTTGCTGTGATAGGTACCAACTCCCAGTTTGCTTTGGTGATAGGTACCCACTCCCAGTTTGCTGTGATTGGTACCAACTCCCAGTTTGCTGTGGTGATAGGTACCAACTCCCAGTTTGCTGTGATAGGTACCAACTCCCAGTTTTTGTGGTACCAACTCCCAGTTTGCTGTGATAGGTACCAAACTCCCAGTTTGCTGTGTGATAGGTACCAACTCCCAGTTTCCTGTGATAGGTACCAACTCCCAGTTTGCTGTGATGATAGGTACCAACTCCCAGTTTGCTGTGATGATAGGTACCAACTCCCAGTTTGCTGTGATAGGTACCAACTCCCAGTTTGCTGTGTGATAGGTACCAACTCCCAGTTTGCTGTGATAGGTACCAACTCCCAGTTTTGATAGGTACCAACTCCCAGTTTGCTGTCTGTGATAGGTACCAACTCCCAGTTTGCTGTGATAGGTACCAACTCCCAGTTTTCTGTGACAGGTACCAACTCCCAGTTTGCTGTGATGATAGGTACAAACTCCTAGTTTGCTGTGATAGGTACCAACTCCCAGTATACTGTGATAGGTACCCACTCCCAGTTTGCTGTGATAGGTACCAACTCCCAGTTTGCTGTGATAGGTTTCCAACTCCCAGTTTGCTGTGGTGATAGGTACCAACTCCCAGTTTGCTGTGATAGGTACCAACTCCCAGTTTGCTGTGACTGGGACCAACTTCCAGTTTGCTGTGATGATAGGTACCAACTCCCAGTTTGCTGTGATGATAGGTACCAACTCCCAGTTTGCTGTGATGATAGGTACCAACTCCCAGTTCGCTGTGATAGGTACCAACTCCCAGTTTGCTGTGATAGGTATCCAACTCCCAGTTTGCTGTGGTGATAGGTACCAACTCCCAGTTTGATGTGATGATAGGTACCAACTCCCAGTTTGTTGTGATGATAGGTACCAACTCCCAGTTTGCTGTGGTGATAGGTACCAACCCCCAGTTTGATGTGATGATAGGTACCAACTCCCAGTTTGCTGTGATGATAGGTACCAACCCCCAGTTTGCTGTGATGATAGGTACCAACTCCCAGTTTGCTGTGATAGGTACCAACTCCCAGTTTGCTGTGATAGGTACCAACTCCCAGTTTGCTGTGATGATAGGTACCAACTCCCAGTTTGCTGTGATAGGTACCAACTCCCAGTTTGCTGTGATGATAGGTACCAACTCCCAGTTTGCTGTGATGATAGGTACCAACTCCCAGTTTGCTGTGATAGGTACCAACTCCCAGTTTGCTGTGGTGATAGGTACCAACTCACAGTTTTCTGTGACAGGTACCAACTCCCAGTTTGCTGTGATGATAGGTACAAACTCCCAGTTTGCTGTGATAGGTACCAACTCCCAGTATCCTGTGATAGGTACCCACTCCCAGTTTGCTGTGATGATAGGTACCAACTCCCAGTTTGCTGTGATAGGTACAAACTCCCAGTTTGCTGTGGTGATAGGTACCAACTCCCGGTTTGCTGTGATAGGTACCAACTCCCAGTTTGCTGATGATAGGTACCAACTCCCAGTTTGCTGTGATGATAGGTACCAACTCCCAGTTTGCTGTGTGATAGGTACCAACTCCCAGTTTGCTGTGGTGATAGGTACCAACTCCCAGTTTGCTGTGATAGGTACCAACTCCCAGTTTTCTGTGATTGATACCAACTCCCAGTTTGCTGTGATAGGTACCAACTCCCAGTTTTCTGTGACAGGTATCAACTCCCAGTTTGCTGTGATGATAGGTACAAACTCCTAGTTTGCTGTGATAGGTACCAACTCCCAGTATCCTGTGATAGGTACCCACTCCCAGTTTGCTGTGATGATAGGTACCAACTCCCAGTTTGCTGTGATAGGTACAAACTCCCAGTTTGCTGTGGTGATAGGTACCAACTCCCGGTTTGCTGTGATAGGTACCAACTCAAAGTTTGCTGTGATAGGTACCAACTCCCAGTTTGCTGTGATGATAGGTACCAACTCCCAGTTTGCTGTGATAGGTACCAACTCCCAGTTTGCTGTGGTGATAGGTACCAACTCCCAGTTTGCTGTGATAGGTACCAACTCCCAGTTTTCTGTGACAGGTACCAACTCCCAGTTTGCTGTGATAGGTACCAACTCCCAGTTTTCTGTGACAGGTACCAACTCCCAGTTTGCTGTGATGATAGGTACAAACTCCTAGTTTGCTGTGATAGGTACCAACTCCCAGTATCCTGTGATAGGTACCCACTCCCAGTTTGCTGTGATGATAGGTACCAACTCCCAGTTTGCTGTGATAGGTACAAACTCCCAGTTTGCTGTGGTGATAAGTACCAACTCCCGGTTTGCTGTGATAGGTACCAACTCCCAGTTTGCTGTGACAGGTACCAACTCCCAGTTTGCTGTGATGATAGGTACCAACTCCTAGTTTGCTGTGATAGGTACCAACTCCCAGTATACTGTGATAGGTACCCACTCCCAGTTTGCTGTGATTATAGGTACCAACTCCCGGTTTGCTGTGATAGGTACCAACTCCCAGTTTGCTGTGATAGGTACCCACTCCCAGTATCCTGTGATAGGTACCCACTCCCAGTTTGCTGTGATGATAGGTACCAACTCCCGGTTTGCTGTGATAGGTACCAACTCCCGGTTTGCTGTGATAGGTACCAACTCCCAGTATCCTGTGATAGGTACCCACTCCCAGTTTGCTGTGATGATAGGTACCAACTCCCGGTTTGCTGTGATAGGTACCCACTCCCAGTTTGCTGTGGTGATAAGTACCAACTCCCGGTTTGCTGTGATAGGTACCAACTCCCAGTTTGCTGTGATTGGTACCAACTCCCAGTTTGCTGTGGTGATAGGTACCAACTCCCAGTTTTCTGTGACAGGTACCAACTCCCAGTTTGCTGTGATGATAGGTACAAACTCCTAGTTTGCTGTGATAGGTACCAACTCCCAGTATCCTGTGATAGTTTCTAACTAATCGTGAAACAATAAACTGTTTGTTTACATGTCGCTGCACTTTGTGACCTTTGTGACTGAGCAGAGGTCCGCCAGTTGACGTGGCGCCAAATATACAGTGACGTGACACTGCTGATGACGTCCTAATATGGTGACCACAGCCACGTGCACCACCCATCACCTCTGCGAGGTTGTTGTGACGTTACACTCTGGATCTAATTAATAACACACGGAGCCGCTTGGACTCATTCATCCGATGCAAAAGTCCAACAATGTTGGCGCGGTGTTGAGTATTATGAATCAGTGACTGCTTAAAATCTTAAAATGTTTACTTCAAAAACTTTCTCTCACCGTGATAATTGAAACAATATGTGCGCATAAATGAGCTAACATATATAGCTGTTACATTCTGTTATGAAAATAAGGCAGACACCCGGTGTCTATTTCTCACATTTGATAGTATCTTCAAATGTAAGGAAGTCACTGCTTGTTTTATGTATTTTGGAAGGTCGGAGAACAAGGACATTGGTTTGTTCATTAGTATACATTTCCGTGATTGTACGAAATATCTCACAGTTAGAATTTGACCCTTTTCGACGGATCAAAAACTGGTTTTACCCTTTAAATAATGTTCTGTAAAGATGAAGAATTAGCTAGTTTCACCGTGGATTTTAATGTGGACGATACGAGCATGTGTTTAACATCAATTTTACGTTAGTGAAAAGAATTCAAAACATATGAATATATTTTCAGAAAAGGGCGTTTCCCTGTTCAATAATATGTGGCAGTTCTCTTCAGGAGTTTAGAATGGGAGATGTAAAAGTTAAGCTCCAATTGTATGTGAGAACTATCAGGTGAATATATATATATATATATATATGCATATGTGTGTGTGTGGGTGGGTGTGTGTGTGTGTGTGTAAGACATATATTCAATTATTGAAGAAATATAGTTCCAGTTCAATAATCCTATCGCCACAATTTTCTTTTTTCAGATATAAATTGATTAGATAATTGAAAACAAGGCATGTCTATCGTAAAACGTTTGTGCCAAACGCGCACCTGGCGAATTATTATACATCACTGTTCTGTTCATAAACGTCTTAAAATTTTACAAATGTTTGCATATTCATATATTATATACCAATAATTTCGTGAAGTAAATATTGTTAGTATTTTCTAATATTGTTAGTATTTACTTATAAGATGGAATGAAATTGCTGTTTATAAACAATCGAGAAAATTGCTACTCCGGTGGCCAAACTTGGGAACATTGCGCGTTGTCTGCTCGAGCAGAGATTACATACCTCATCGCCCTCTAGAAAAAGCAAACAGTTTGGAGTAGCGTCCCTTGAATATAATGTCCTCGACGCAACCCGACGTTGGACAAACGTCAGGCCAACGAAGGAAATCCGACCGTTAGTTGCCAACGTTGAAATGCTATGCTAGATATTACATTGGGTGGATAGGCATATTTCTATTACAATCACATTCTGGTTACAGTCATTCTGGTAAATCTGGAGTTTTACACGCCAGGCATATTTCACTGACAGCACACGGTCACTTATCACCATAATTCTGCATGGTGATGTTAAAACGCGAGTGTTGGGGAATTAGCTCGCTTGGCAAGAGGTATAACTATACCAACCCACACACAACACAACACCTGAGTAAAATAAACAAGGAGTTTATTACACAGCAGTCACAGGATGATCTCAAATAATCAATCAATAATGGTATGGTTTATAATTAATTATTAGAAAATGTTAACACTGTAATCATCTATCAAAGTACATAAATATCACACTTGGATTCGTGACACATACTACATTAATCATGATACACATTCAAAAGTATACAACATATTATGTGATTGTTCAATACTCTACACATCACCCCAGTGGGCGTTCATACAATCTACATCCTGCAACGGTCCCTAACAGCATAGTGTTCACAACGTAATACAATAGTTAAAATATCCGACACACTCTATACAATCTATAATAGTCACAAAACAGTGTAGTGTCAATCAGTATTAAATAAACAATCCTAAACTGTAATACAGAAGATATGAGACACAATAAGGGATGCCTCGTTCCACATAAACCTGAAGGTACTCACAAGGGTGGTAACATATAGTTAAGGTATTTACAATAGGTTAAAGTTAACATAGAATAACAATAGTATGTCAGAGTAGAAGGAAGTAAAGTTTCCTACCTGAGTGAATTTACTAGACAGCCACCCCCTGATTTGTGACTGTCATCCGTATTTTATATCTCTTCTAGCTATCGCAAATAATAGCGCTTACAGATAAAACTTACGATAACGTTGTTATTGTGAACGTGAGATTATGTCATTTAGTTGCACCGAAGCATCGATGGCCAGTCGCGAGTATGCCACGAAGGTATATGTGGCACGCACGTGATTTGACCAGCGTGGAATACAAACAGTCGTAAAGACAGATAAACGTAATGCACCTTGGTTCTGTTAGCTTTAGAGATACTGGTCCCGGATTAAGTCCGATGCTCGTTATCAATGTGACCCATGGCAGGTTTAAGATTGAGGAACGTAGCCGGTTAGTCTGTAATATTTCCAGTTTTCAATAACGCACATCGTTATAAAATATTGGTAAAACTTTGTCAGTTTTTCCGTGTTAATAACGTAGTCGGTTAGTCTGTAAATTGATAAGAATCTGGCTAGCTATTCTCGAAACGTTCGTAGCCCTACGAACTTCTTAAGCCCATTCTTAACACACTGGCTACGATCAAAGTTAAGAATTCTTAGGGCTACGAACGTTTCGAGAATAAGGGCCCAGGTCTTTGCAAATGGGTTTCAAAACGGTTTTTTTTTGCGCCCGGCTTCTACTCTTATTTCCGGAACAGGATTTAGATTAGATGTGTAACAGTTCCAAGTTCAGACTTCACGAATCGTTACATCAATGGTATCATATAATCACCGAAGTCGTTGAGGAAATACATTTGAAAGTGAGTTAAGATTAGAATATTTCTAAGTACACGTGGGTATAACTCTTTTCATGATCAATTTAAGAAAAAAATACAATCTGTATTTTTATTTGTTTGTGTTAAAAACACACGGTAACTATGTTGTACGTTGTTGTCACCTTGTATTGTGGCTGTTGGTCAACGGTAAAATTCAGGGAAACTGTCGTCACGATCTAGGGGAAGTAACTCTGAATTGGGCACGCTTCTCGGACTGACGACGTGTCGTAAAATCATATACATCTGACCGTCGACCCACGTTTCGTCACAGCAGCCATGGCAAAGATGTTTAAATATTTTTAAGTTTGAGTGGATAGATAATTCAGAAACGTAATCATGTTACTGTCGTGAAAATTAGCTGGTGATTTGTAAACAGTTTTATCCAGTACTCATTATTCTCATATAGAGATTTAATTCCAAGAAATAATTCCCACGGTTTGTAAATAAAAGATATGGTTAAGATAACCCAGTGTCTGACATCATGAGCATTAGGCTTGTGTTTTGTTTGTTTGTTGTTTAACGCTACAGTCAGCAATGCTCCAGCTATATGACGGTGGTCTGTAAATAATCACATTTGGACCATACATTCCAGTGATTGACATCATGAGCATTAGGCTTGTGATTTGTTTGTTTGTTGTTTAACGCTACACTCAGCAATGCTCCAGCTATATGACGGTGGTCTGTAAATAATCACACGTGGACCATACATTCCAGTGATTGACATCATGAGATTTGGCTTGTGTTTTGTTTGTTTGTTGTTTAACGCTACACTCAGCAATGCTCCAGCTATATGACGGTGGTCTGTAAATAATCACACTTGGACCATACATTCCAGTGATTGACATCATGAGCATTAGACTTGTGTTTTGTTTGTTTGTTTTTTAACGCTACAATCAGCAATGCTCCAGCTATATGACGGTGGTCTGTAAATGATCACACTTGGACCATACATTCCAGTGTCTGACATCATGAGCATTAGACTTGTGTTTTGTTTGTTTGTTGTTTAACGCTACAATCAGCAATGCTCCAGCTATATGACGGTGGTCTGTAAATAATCACATTTGGACCATACATTCCAGTGATTGACATCATGAGCATTAGGCTTGTGTTTTGTTTGTTTGTTTTTTAACGCTACAATCAGCAATGCTCCAGCTATATGACGGTGGTCTGTAAATGATCACACTTGGACCATACATTCCAGTGATTGACATCATGAGCATTAGGCTTGTGTTTTGTTTGTTTGTTGTTTAACGCTACAATCAGCAATGCTCCAGCTATATGACGGTGGTCTGTAAATAATCACATTTGGACCATACATTCCAGTGATTGACATCATGAGCATTAGGCTTGTGTTTTGTTTGTTTGTTGTTTAACGCTACAATCAGCAATGCTCCAGCTATATGACGGTGGTCTGTAAATGATCACATTTGGACCATACATTCCAGTGATTGACATCATGAGCATTAGGCTTGTGTTTTGTTTGTTTGTTGTTTAACGCTACACTCAGCAATGCTCCAGCTATATGACGGTGGTCTGTAAATATTCACATTTGGACCATACATTCCAGTGATTGACATCATGAGCATTAGGCTTGTGTTTTGTTTGTTTGTTGTTTAACGCTACACTCAGCAATGCTCCAGCTATATGACGGTGGTCTGTAAATAATCACATTTGGACCATACATTCCAGTGATTGACATCATGAGCATTAGGCTTGTGTTTTGTTTGTTTGTTGTTTAACGCTACACTCAGCAATGCTCCAGCTATATGACGGTGTTCTGTAAATAATCACATTTGGACCATACATTCCAGTGATTGACATCATGAGCATTAGGCTTGTGTTTTGTTTGTTTGTTGTTTAACGCTACACTCAGCAATGCTCCAGCTATATGACGGTGGTCTGTAAATAATCACATTTGGACCATACATTCCAGTGATTGACATCATGAGCATTAGGCTTGTGTTTTGTTTGTTTGTTGTTTGCTCAGCAATGCTCCAGCTATATGACGGTGGTCTGTAAATGATCACATTTGGACCATACATTCCAGTGATTGACATCATGAGCATTAGGCTTGTGTTTTGTTTGTTTGTTGTTTAACGCTACACTCAGCAATGCTCCAGCTATATGACGGTGTTCTGTAAATAATCACATTTGGACCATACATTCCAGTGATTGACATCATGAGCATTAGACTTGTGTTTTGTTTGTTTGTTGTTTAACGCTACACTCAGCAGTGCTCCAGCTATATGACGGTGTTCTGTAAATAATCACATTTGGACCATACATTCCAGTGATTGACATCATGAGCATCAATATTCCTAATTCGGAAAAGATGACAGGGGGCCATGTCAGTCAAGTCAGTTAGCCTGACCACAGAGCCAGCGAAGAAACTTGGAAGATGAATACAGGAACACTTGTCCTTGTATGCTGCTTTCCCTCAGTATATATACGTTACAACACAAAGGTCATGACATAATGAGATCCTCGTCTGTCAGAATATCGTAATCTGTAAAACATGACAATAACAACAATATGGGAAACAATGTGATTTTTCATTTATTCGTAAATCAGCAGTCTTGATAGTTTTTTTCCGAATTCGAATCTCATCTCACTGTAACAACTGCATCCGCACACACAGCTCACTCCCTGAAACAGAAGGTGACAAAGAAATGATAAATATAAAATGTATTGAAATGATACCAAAGAGACCTACACAGTTTCCGCTGGATATTGTTTAATCTGTATTTGATGTACATGTAACCAGCGTTAACCAAACCAGCAACCTTTAAGTAATTTCAGGCTTGGCAGTTCAGCTTGTGAAGAAAACCTACAGAGAGCAGATGGAATCATATCACTCACCGCTTTAATAAATCATAAAACTATATAAAGTTAAAAAATATGGAATACACAGAACTTGAATGATAACTGAACTCATACTTGATTGATATTTTTAAAACACGTATTTAAAAGTGGCACCACTACACTGGCTGGTGACCAAAACTTTAAGGTATGGCAACACCTGCAGGAGTGCTGATAGATTCGTCTTACCGCCTAGCTGTCACTGAAACTTAGGCTTTAGAAAGATGTTTCTGTTGATAAACTAACTTAACTTAGTACTAACACTTAGTACTGGTACTAAGTAAATGCTCATCGTAAGTTGATATTCTGCCAACCGTGTAGCACTAAAGCATTTGGATACTCTAAACATTATGAGTCTGAAGTGATCAAATAAATATATATATCAGTATTTAAACAGATCGCATCTAAGAACTGACTTACTTCAAGTAATGACAATTGTCCAAGAAGGAGTTGTATTGTAGCCTGGTCATGTTCCCCATCAGCTCTGGGGTTTCTCCATACACCGAACATTCTACTTTGTTACCCAGGTGGGTTGTGATGCAAGCAGGTTCTTCCCCGAAACCAGTTGCAGTCAGAGGTTACGTCATAGTGTAGGCCTTGAAATACTCCAAGTGGAGATGACAGAATCTACCTTTCTGTGTAAATCATCATGTCGACCCCTTGAAATACCCAAGACAATCCCCTCGGGCCATTCCCACAACACACTCTGCAAATGCAGTTAATATAATGGAATCTTAGAGTAAATAGTGTTCAAACATGTCTGTGTTATAGTGTCGCATCAATTGCAAACATTGTCCATCACTGACAAAATAACACGTCCACCTGTAAAAATACAAATAAAACCAAACAAAGTTTGTTTATGAAACTGCCATTTTCTCGGTTCCAAAGCGCAGTGTCCTAATACTATCATCAATGTGTAAGTGAGTAAGAGAGTGAGTTTAGTTTTACGCCGCACTCAGCAATATTCCGGCTATATAATCGAGTCTGGGCCAGACAATCCATTGATCAACAATATGGGCATCGATCTACGCAATTGGGATACGATGACATGTGTCAACCATGTCAGCGAGCCTGATCACCCGATCCCGTTAGTCGTCTCTTACGACAAGCATGGGTTACTGAAGACCAATTCTTACCCAGATCTTCACGGGTAATCAGTGTGTAAGAACAAGATATGTTTTAAATATGATGTAACAGCTAAACCTGTTATGAAAGAAGAGTTTAGGATAAGCTTCCTGAAGAATCTAAATATCTCACCGACATTTGGCCTCGTAATCTCTGGAACTGATATTGCACAGACATCTCGTCTCAGACAGGATTCTACTCCCCAAGCACCCCCTCAGCTTGTATGAACGCTTCAAGAAAAAAGGAACAATTCCTGTCTAACCTTGGCTGTTGTTGTAAATATACTTGTACACATTGGTATATATCAGGACATCAATGTCGAGGTTGCTGCGACAAATACCCCTCTTCACACATGCGCAGATGGTTTGTTGCCAGTCTGCTGAGTCTCTATTTGCAAGTTATCAACAAAAATATACAATTTGGGGATAACCCAAAGTGATGTCTACCGCATGTCTACGTTCAAACCATTTGTGTGTCAGTTTAACAAATATTCCATGACATTTGCTACCCAGGCATTAGTTTGGCATTAGTGTTTCCATGAACTCTTACTGAGTAGGGCGCGCCCTCTAGCGGAGTAGTATTCCTGATTGTTGATGCGTGATTGTGCGGAGTTTGTGTTATCGCTGTTTAACCTATTGGTTAAAAGAAGTTTTGTTTTCCTTTGTTTAACGTTGACGTCAGACATGTTCCAACAATATGACGCTGGTCTGAAAATAATCGACTCTGGACCAGATAATGAACACCTATTGACGTATCTGGGATACGATGACATGCATCAACCAAACCTGATCCCATTAGTTGATGTTTAATAAGCAGTTAGCAAAGTTATTATTGTCTAAACTATACAGCCTCCCATCTGGTTGTTATATTTATGCCTTTATGTAATGACTTTCGAAATGCAAACAAACGAGTAACTTTTATCATATATATAGGCAATCGTTTTGACTAAATATAATACCAAAGAATCCTAATCGTTACTCCACGTGACACTCCACTGTATACTGGATTGTCTGGTCCACACTCGATTATTTACAGACCGCCGACAAATATCTGGAATATTGCTGAGTGCGGTGTAAAACAACAAACACATATGTGTAGTTTCCTCGCTTAATAACATCATGATATCCGAACATTACATCCATATGAACTGTGAACGCAAAGTATATCATTTGTATCTAAGATAATATTTCGTAGGTGTAGGCAATAAATGACGTAATTGTCGGCGTGTTGTGTATCTAAATATGTCTATGCTCCACAAACGGCTGTAATCCCGGATCTAGCATCCCATTAAAACATCACAACACTGATACTAAAGTCTTCATAGTGTATGTACCAATAGTTCACCGTCAGACAGTCATGGCCATTGTAGTAACGGTATTGCTACCCAGGAGGATAACAGGGACTTGTCGGACTGGTATCATCACCATCCACGTTCACTCGTACCCTCTAGATAAAACTAACAATTACGCCCGTGAGAACCAGAAACATTTTCATCGTTTTCCCCATTAAAATACGGAACATAATATTGCGAAACTGCCTCCTATCCATTGCCACGGACAAACGAAACAAAAACGCACAGGACAGTGGTGTAATTTTCTAGATTCTGATGAACATTTGTTCAATACACGACACACCAACCTGTAAGGTAAAGTATACTAGACGAACAAAGTAACGTAATTCATTGATAAATCAAAACTAAAATACTACCTCACAAGTCAAAATGAACTAACATACAGAATAGAGTAACGATCCTCGTTACACAGCAAGTATTGTACAATAGTAAAAACTGATTATCGTACAGAAATAGATACCTTGTTGCTGGTCAAGCGAGTGCACTCTCTATGTTGCTTGTGTGCCCCCTGCTTGATAGACAGCTCCTCCCCTCACTGGTGTGGTGTCCCCCCTTACTTGATTGACAGCTCTTCCCCTAACTGGTGTCGTGTGTCTCCCCTTGCTTGATGGACAGCTCCGCCCCTCACTGGTGTTGTGTGTCTCCCCTTGCTTGATGGGCAGTTCCGCCCCTCACTGGTGTCGTGTGTCTCCCCTTGCTTGATGGACAGCTCCGCCCCTCACTGGTGTTGTGTGTCTCCACTTGCTTGATGGGCAGCTCCGTCCCTCAAGGGTGTCGTGTGTTTCCCCTCGCTTGATGGACAGCTCCGCTCCTCACTGGTGTCGTGTGTCTCCCTTTGCTTGATGGGCAGTTCCGCCCCTCACTGGTGTCGTGTGTCTCCCCTGCTTGATGGGCAGCTCCGCCCCTCACTGGTGTCGCGTGTCTCCACTTGCTTGATGGGCAGCTCCGTCCCTCAAGGGTGTCGTGTGTTTCCCCTCGCTTGATGGACAGCTCCGCCCCTCACTGGTGTCGTGTGTCTCCCTTGCTTGATGGGCAGCTCCGTCCCTCACTGGTGTCGTGTGTCTCCCCTTGCTTGATGGGCAGCTCCGTCCCTCACTGGTGTCTTGTGTCTCCCCTTTGCTTGATGGGAGCTCCGTCCCTCAAGGGTGTCGTGTGTCTCCCCTCTCTTGATGGACAGCTCCGCCCCTCACTGGTGTCGTTTGTCTCCCCTCGCTTGATGGACAGCTCCGTCCCTCACTGGTGTCGTGTATCTCCCCCTTGCTTGATGGGCAGCTCCGCCCCTCACTGGTGTCGTGTGTCTCCCCTTGCTTGGTGGACAGCTCCGTCCCTCACTGGTGTCGTGTGTCTCCTCTTGCTTGATGGGCAGCTCCGTCCCTCACTGGTGTCGTGTGTATCCTCTTGCTTGATGGACAGCTCCGTCCCTCACTGGTGTCGTGTATCTCCCCCTTGCTTGATGGGCAGCTCCGCCCCTCACTGGTGTCGTGTGTCTCCCCTTGCATGGTGGACAGCTCCGTCCCTCATTGATGTCGTGTGTCTCCCCTTGCTTGATGGGCAGCTCCGTCCCTCACTGGTGTCGTTTGTCTCCCCTTGCTTGATGGACATCCCCGTCCCTCACTGGTGCCGTGTCACGTTGACTGTAATACTAAAGGGTATGTCCATAATTCTCTTTCGTTTTGAACTGAGTGAAGCCAGGTTCCAGCTATATGTCCATCTAGTGAACTAAAAAAGAAGTGGATAAATCACCAGAATGAAGTGCCGCATAGATAAACACAAATTATATCCATTGGAATAAAATCCCACATAAACTAATGTCCAAAAGGAACGATACCAAACATTTTTCAATGTATTTTTTAATTAAATACTTGTTTTCGTATGAAAACATGCTTTCTATGTTCCAAACCAAACGTATTCGCGTAAACGCGCACTTTACCAAAACGATGATAAAAAAACACAAACGGTGTACAGGAGATTGCAGGCACATGGTATCCGTGCACGTCTCCGTTATAGCGGAGCGTTCCTGACACCTCACCATCGAGCCAACAGGCGACTTCGACGTTGGCACAGTTCATGTTTTCCGACAAAAGAAGAATTTGCATCTTCTAGAGCGATGGTCGGCAGCGTGTGTACGGAACATGTGGTGAACGTTTGGCACAGAATTGCATTCATTAAGTCCGGCCATTCGGAGATTTAATGGTTTGGGGTAGAATATGCGTTGACGCCAAAACCAGACTCGTCGTTATTCGAGGAAACATGAATCCACAGCGTTATCAAAATGATATTTTAAGTCTGTTGTCAGCTAGTCATCCAACAAAAGCCTAATGGGACCATCTCGATCGCCAAAGTAGAAATCGTCTTGTGCCCCTGGTCAACATCAGGGAATTTGAACAATGCCTTCTTGATGAATGGCAACCCATCACCCCCAACGTCATGCGATGTTTGACGTCATCAGCCCGTAGACGTGTACTGACGTGTACTGATACTCACAGAGGACACACCAGGTACTAACGTGACTTTGAGACGTGACATTTTCCACACTTGCCTCGTCGTGTGCGTCTGAATGAAATTTTCAGTTTGGCCCCTTCACGCCTTTACAGGCCTGTCCTAATGATTGAAAAGGATTGACTGAAATGAATTTTTGTACACGTGTTATTGAATCAATTCTCAAATAAAATGTACCAATCTAAAATTTCGTTATCGTTTTGTTTTTCTTTAATGTCCTTTCAAATACGAGGTATCGTTTCTTTTGGACATTAGTTTATTTTGGGTTTGTAAATATTGTAAATATGGTCTCAAGTATATATATGTAAGTTTGTTGAGTATATATATGTAAGTTTGTTGCACATGTTTCATTAATGAATCATTTCATCCTTAATGATACTATGTTTGTCCCGAGAGGGTACGTAAGTCCCAAAACATTCAATGGAAATTTGATCTTACATAACTGAAGAATATGTGTCATTTAAATGTATGGCTAGATTTGTCTAAATTGCTAACTGCTGAAGGGATGGTGTAAAACCAGAGTCCTCGCAGGTAGCAAATGTAGCCTATCTGACGTTCTTGGTGAGTCTTGGGAAGTCTTCACATTCACCAAATCGTTCCTGGTGATTTCCACTTGGCAGCCCTACATACAGTGTTGTTTGGCCATAGACAGATATTTTCTAATAGCTGTATAATTGAAAACAACTGTTTGTTTGTTGTTAAACGCCACACTCCTTTTCAACAACTGGTAACTGCTATTCGAGACAACACTGTGAACGTATTCTGATAGTGTTGTCAAATTCAAAACGCGGAAATTTTCCACAGGAATCTGCAGGATTGCCTATCCGATAAGCAATATTGTATGACAGTACTTCTGAAAGACTGTCGAAAGTCTCTATCAGATACACTTACACATAAACATACTATGTTCCTGAAGTATGTCACCAGGAGACTCGTTTTGACGAATGCCTGTGTCCAATCTACATGTGGGAATCTGCAGAGAAACCGATATAATTATTTTGACATTATAGTTTTTAACATCAATGTAAAAGATAGATTCTAAATGACGGCAGCTGTACAAACATGCACTAGATTTGAGGGTGAGCGTGAAGGCAGGATGTGAAGCATTTGAAATCGCAATGTAACAGCACAATATGAAGTTCAATATCAAAATAGGGTCTGAAGAAGACCGAATACAAGCCTTCTTGGTTGATGCATGACGTCTTATATCAGTTGCATATATAATATACATTTATCGAAACGAAATATTCCAGTAATATCACGTCGGGGGACACCAGTAATGTGCCCATATAAGGAATCGAACCCGGGTCTTCAGCGTGACGAGCGAAGGCTTTAACCACTGGGCTAATCCACTGACCCCGGTACACTAACTACACAGTGTGCAATGTCTTCCTTCGTTCAGTGTGATGTTGCTGGGGTTTACCTGCACCTACACTGTACCCACAAAACAGTATTCATTAATTGATACAACAAAATGCGGATTATTGAGTAATTATGACTGGAAATCTAATCACAAACCTACGCACTACCGTGTAGCTGGACATCGGAGACACATCACACACAAGGATACACACTAACAACTCACCCTACCTCCACCCCACACACCGCCACCCCCACCCCCATCCCACAAAATCTGTTAAATTAAAAGTCAGCATTATATTAAAGAATCGTAAGTTGTACATCGTGTTGTATGACGTATCAAGTATTTGCTTACAGGTTTTCTACACTTACTATAACAGGGAACAGCTATCAACCAACCCGATGTCAACTGAACTGTCTGATGGGGCTCCGGTGTCAGTTACTCCACACAGAATACAAGCAAAGGAATGGTCACTGACCGAGATCGATTGTTTGCTGATATGAAAGAAATATGAGATGAAACGGCAGGGAATGAACTTCTAAAAAAACGATTCAAAAACCGAATACCCTTTGAAACTAAACCTACAGTCACCAACAGCTTTCATTTGTCTTCTCCAAACTAAATATTGTTTGTATTATGAGCCATGTGAAATATTTCCATGTACATTTAATCTGTGACAACCTAGCGGCCGTGTCAACTGCCACACTGTACAGGAGCGTCATGTCGTCACACGAGGATGTGTGGCACGTCACCAAGAGCCACGGGGAACACTGCCCTCCCAAACATCAGTGACTGCATACCAACAAAGTCACGAAATATGCAGTATAAATGTCAGTTAAAATAGCGGATTTCTGTGGGGAAGTGCCTCGATTACTAGTTTTGAACTGAACGGTGAGCCAGCACGTACAAATAAGCCATGGTTGGCGCACACAGTAGTCTCCCTTGCACCGTACACAGTGAGCATGAGAATACGTCCGGTACAGTGACAGTGTTGACTGACAAAAGCCGAACCTCGCATGTGAGGTGTCTGTGTACTGCTACTACCAGTGTAGTGGAGCGCTACCTGACGGAGTAGTCTCCCTTGCATCACTCCCCACGATCAACAGTTTCAACATACAGTGACAGTGCTCCAACGACTGTTGTTGAATGAAAGCGGTACACTAACAGTGCACAGTCAGCAGCGGGTGTGGTATACCAAACCTTGCCTGAGTAGTCTCCCTTGCACCATTCACACCATGCTGTAATGTACATGCTCTCAGGGCCCTGATGTGGCTACAGTCATTTCCCCTAACAATCAAAATGTTGCATTTATAATGTCCCAGCGAGAACGTATCCAATGAATCCCGCTTGGTCGTATCTTGGTGGTAGAGTGAATGTACTTGTCAACACACGAACGAAGACTTTCCTACACATGTAGAAATCATATAATATCGTTTCTCAAAACGCAACCAAATCAAGACCTAGACTAAAACACAAACGCGCACAGAATGAAAGGAAATGTATCCAGTACACAAACACACGTCACACACACACAAAGTGAGTGACCGCGTGAGTTTAGGTTTACGCCGCACTCAGCAATAGTCCAGCTATGTGGCGGCGGTCTGTAAATAATCGAGTCTGGACCAGACAATCCAGTGATCAACAGCATGAGCATCTATCTACGCAGTTGGGATACGATGACATGTGTCAGCGAACCTGGCCACCCATCCCGTTACTTGCCTGTTACGACAAGCATGGGTTACTGAAGATCACTAACCCGGGTCTTCACAGGTCTATACACGAAAGGGTGTATGCCTGATGGTGTACAGAGAGACGCGGTGTTTCATAAACTGAACTTAAAGTTACCATTAGTGACTGGTCACAAATGAAGCAGTGGAATGTTGCTGCGTTATTACGGCTGTTTGTGGCTTGCCTGATATATTCCCTATAAGATATAGAAATCCAGTGTTGTACAAACACACTGCTATATGCACTGGAATGGGAACAGGTGTTTGTGCCAGGTATTTGTGAGGGAGGGGTCTGGTCTGCGACATTCGGATGATGATAATAACAACATGTTTCTTGGGGGCTACTTGGAAATGGACCAGTTCTGAGACCTGACATGATGGCAACAACAGGCTTTTTGGGTGCTACTTGGAAATGGACCAGTTCTGAGACCTGACATGATGGCAACAACAGGCTTCTTGAGTGAGTGAGTGAGTAGTTTTACGCCGATTTTAGCAATATTCCAGCAATATCACGGTGGGAGACACCAGAAGTGGGCTTCACACATTTTAACCATGTGGTAAATCGAACCCGGGTCTTCAGGGTGACGAACAAGCTTCTTGAGGGTGACTTGGAAATGACACAAACCTCAGATCTGACAGTGTTGACATAAACAGCCGGGGAATGAACAGGAGATGTTGATGTCGTCAGCCTGAAAATGATACAAACATCCTTTCTGTATTAATTTCAAATTGCTTCCAAAGAAGACAAGTGTACGCGTCCGACGATATCATAAGCATGTTCCAATGAATAACTATCAAACAGTGATGATACTAGGCGAAAAGATGAGTGAGTGAGTGGGTTCGGTTTTACGCCGCTTTTAGCAACATTCCAGCAATATCAAGGCGGAGGACACCAGAAATGAGCTTCACACATTGTACCCATGTGGGGAATCGAACCCGGGTCTTCGGCGTGACGAGCCAACGCTTTACCATCAGGCTACCCCACCGCCCCGGCGAAAAGATGAGGGTAGCGATACCTGTAACAAATACGTGCAAGGTTGACATAAGTGAAAATAATTAACTGCTACAGACTTCATTTTTGTCCTTAACAGTTCTACTTGGACAAGTATGAAACCTTTACAGGGGCATTAGTGAATTAGTCCTGCAGCAAGTGGTCCTTCATTTTACTAAATCTAGCAGACATTAATGTTGTCTGTTTCTCCAACATACCATCGATGTTCAAACTACCCCGTCCATTGTGTAATGAGTGTTACTTCGTCATGACCTATTCTAATAGTTGCTACCACAACTAGCCTAGCTCAACATGAATCATTCATGTCAGACAAGGGTGTATATGTTACGTGACATTACATATTTGAGATTAGTTCTGTTTTACCTCACATCTGGCAACTATCAGCTTTGTCCTGCCAGTCCTGTGAAGTATATATTGAGGACGTGGTACAACAGCACACAACTCAGAAATACGCATGCCAGAGGTACACGTTACCCACCACAACCATCATTAGATGACCAATATCAATCGAAGACGATAAATAATTGCTAATTGCTGAATTGAAGCAGGTAATCAAATGATTAACAAAAAATCTAGCCTCATGGGTCTTTCGATAATTTCAAGATTTTGCTGCAGTCAGTGAAATATACTGAGCATCATTCAAACGCACCAGTCTAAAATTGTCCATATTTTCATTAAGATGGATTTCAGCATGACAATGATCAATGAATATAACTAACATGAAGTCGAAGGACATGTCCAGTTGAAAAAATGTTTTAGAAACAAATTCCTGTCCACAGTATGACTCTTAATTCCAAAATGCTTCAACATGCAGCCACGCCATGAAAAAAGCGCGATGTTCATTCTGAAATCATACTGACTGTGACATTAAAAGCAGGTGTATGAGAACCGATTCTCATTGCTTCACTAACGATTGTGAAACGAGGACAGAGATGCCGAGGTTAACACTTCACGAAAGAGAACGTGCACTAGGCATGATTCAGGTTGGCACCAGCAGCAGGGATATTGCTCGACAACTTGGAGTTGGCCACTCCACCATCGTTAAGCTTCATAGACGACATCAGTAGACAGGCAGCACCCGTGACCTTTAATGACCTTGGCAACAACGTGTTACGACGCTCCATCAGGATAGCCATATTGACCGTGTCCATATCAGAAAACTGCCGACTGCCAGGACTACTGCACTAGTTCAAGGTTGACGTAGGTGTCATCAGCGCTGACTCGATGCGACGCCGTCTACACGCTACAGGGCTCCATGCTCGACGTCCTTACGTTGGACCAATTCTGACTGACAGACACCGTAATGAGCGTATACAATGCGCTAGCAGGCATTTTCGGTAATGGTTACAACAATGGCATGGTGTGGTAGTCACTGACGAGTCACGCCTTCATCTACGTAATGCTATTGGCCGATACGTGTTTGGCGTAGACGTGGTGGACGTTATGCTGATGAGTGTGTGGTTCAGACAGACCTTTGGGTGGTGGGAGCGTCATGGTCTGGGTGGATCAAAATTACAATCACAGGACTGCCTTCATGTCTGTCAAGGGAGAGTTAATACCCTATATTACAGTGAGCAGATTCTTCCGAATCACATCGTATCTGTCCTCAATCACCACCAAGATGTCCATACTTTTCAACAGGACAACGCACGGGCACACACAACAAGACTTCCCATGCACTATCTGGCCCAGCAACACACCCAGGTTATTTATTGACCAGCACAGTCGCCAGATGTATCCCCCATGGAGCACTGCACTACTGCAGAAGTGGAATGCCATTGTACCAATGTGGGAATCGAACCCGGGCCTTTACGTACGAGTGACCGCTTTAACCACTGTGCCAACCGACCTCAAATATAAACCTTTATTGGATTGATTGTACTTTTAAAACTGAGTAATACGCATGGCACAATGGACAGTGAATGAACTGTTTGTTGCATTTACCCATTGGTTACAATGCAAAGTGAATAGCGAGAACCAGACACCATTCATTTCTGTCACATAAAATGTTGGTGATAGCAACTTTCCCATTCTTCGAGACTTGCACATGTCTCCAACTGTAGAGAATTAATCATGTGTGAAATGAATATTGAATTATGTTCTGTATAAACTTTCATGTGCACTCATAACTGCTCCACCATACTGAAATCGTTCAACAAGAAAGTTTGTTGCGATTTCTTGTCAGTGTATTCTCAACATACCTACTACATACATTAATGACACAACATAAACAGGTGCACAGAATGCTATGTCTATACAGGAGTTCTTTTAATTTGTTGGAACACCCTAGCGAAATAAAGTTAATCTTTAATCCTAAATCTTTATAGAAACCATTTAAATACAGAGGACAAGAAAAGTCATCAACATTTAAAGACTGTGGTGAAAGATATTATCACAAAGTTTGTGATCACAATGGACAGGTTGGTTCGTCAACGATCATTAAATCGTCATTTAATTTCCTGTCGACAATATCATGCATGCAGATTTCTCCTCGAGATTTCCATCCTCGAGAGTAGTTTGTATTAGCCATGCCTGTCAAGGTGGGGCCGGTAGCTACTGACGAGCGAAACTGCATTATGTTAAATGCTTTAAAATGTCTGACCACATAAGGAAGAATGTCCACATGAAACGATGACTGACTAATGATATATCTGTGTACAAAGTTCGCACCATGCCGTGAATAGGGTCAAAATTCACAAAGTTCAACATATTGATACAACACACACGTCCCTGTCGTGACATTTGAACCCACTTCAGATAATTCAGTGGAAATTAAATGCAATACTATGAGAGATGAAACTGTTTTCAGTTTCAACTTTGTTAATTTATAATTCTGGAGTCTCTATTTCAGGAAAATGAAAATGAACCCGAAATGCTTTGTAACCGAATACATTTTATGGTTGGTTTGTTGTTAAACGCCGCACTCAGCAATATCCCAGCTATATGTCTGGACCAGACAATCCACTGATCAACAGCATGAGTATCTATGCAATTGGGTTTCCGAGTGGGTTTCGATTAATAATGATAATAATAATTCATTTATACAGCGCCTAGTAACCATCTGACTAGTTGCCCAATGGACGCTGTAATCAGAATCTGATTATTATTACCCCGGATAACCCAAGCTGCCAGTGAGGCGCTGTAAGGTTAATAGTCGCATGACTTATCTCACCGGGTACCCATTTTCTGCTGGGTGAACAGATGCAATTTTGAACAAACTCACTTGCCTAAGTCGAGACTACATGTATCACGTGTGCTTCATGTTGGGGCAGGACTGAAGTCCTAGGAAATCTTAGGAGCCAAACTGCCAAACACGGTCACCCATCCAAGGACTCTCCGCGCTTGACGTTGCTTCAGTTCAACTGATTTGTGACCTGAGCTCTACTCAAAGAACCACGCACGACAAAATCTCTAACAAACAGAGCCCCGTGCCTCAAAGCCATCGTAGCGCTACGACAGTCCTAAGTCTATGTTAAAGTACGGGAGTTAAGATCAACTTAGCGTTACGACAGTCCTAAGTCTACGTTAAAGTATGGGAGTTACGATCAACTTAGCGCTTCGACAGTCCTAAATCAATGTTAAAGTATGGGAGTTACGATCACCTTAGCGCTACGACAGTCCTAAGTCTATGTTAAAGTATGGGAGTTACGATCACCTTAGCGCTACGACAGTCCCATGGCTATGTTAAAGTGTGGAAGTTACGATCAACTTAGCGCTACGACAGTCCTAAATCAATGTTAAAGTATGGGAGTTACGATCACCTTAGCGCTACGACAGTCCTAAGTCTATGTTAAAGTATGGGAGTTACGATCACCTTAGCGCTACGACAGTCCCATGGCTATGTTAAAGTGTGGGAGTTACGATCAACTTAGCGCTACGATCGCTTTGAGGAATCTCAAGGAAGTCCGGTTTAGATGATACATGACGGTTTATGCGCTGGGGAAGGCGATGAATTCACTCTGCGATTTAAAAGTAAAATAGTTTCGACACAGGTTAAAAAAGACTAATTCAAATTGCCTTAAATAGTGGTGCAAACAATTTCTACAATACTTGTAAATTATTCAAATACGGAAATAAATGTAAATACGAAAATACTAATCTTGATAGAATGACCACAAACGTCTTTCCAACAAATGAATCTTTCGAACATAGGTGAACAGAAAATGTATCAATGCACATCTGAGGAACATTGATATTCTATATATTAGATTTGAGTTAGTGAGTGAATTTAGTTTTACGCCGCACTCATGAAACATGTATATTACAACAGAACATTGGAAATGTGTGAACAACAACTCTTGTTTCATTTGACGGCTGAGGTGATGGTTGTAATCAGCATACATTTAAAACTGTATTTTAAATATGTGCACCCTGCCTTTAACAATAGAAGATACCAAACCCTGTCCAACTCCATGAGGAATCTCTGCTACAAGGTTGTTCGATTGTACAATTGTGACTATATCATGGGTATATATTTGTATATGTTTGTTTCAACAACTCCATGTTCGACTAATACGTGGATGTATTGTGTGGGAATATCACTGGTAGACAAAGTATACCGTACAGAGAAATGGAGGGACACTATTACACTTCACACCATCGAGTCAGATGCTTCTAGCGCCCTCGCAGTGTCAGGTATATCACCTTTAGTTTGAGGTGCACCTGCATGTGCGTTATAGATGACTATGATCCACGCACATGGGATATTTGAATTCATACGATCACTGCCAACGGTAAAAAGAAACAACTCTGCATTGAAAGTTTTGAAAGGGAGAGCAGAGGTCAATTCAATTGTTACAAATAGTCAAAACAGTTTCAAAGGGGAGAATGTATTACAGTTGAGCTAAATCAAGTGAGTGAGTGAGTTAATATGTATCATCACATCGGCAATATTTCAGACATATCGTGACGAGAACAGTTTATAATTATATTAAACATCAATAAAGTTAGACATTAAAAAACCTGTTGACGAAGAACAGTAAAACTACTAGTGTATCACAGATATCCATTTAAAACTAGTACTTAAATAAAAAAATATATACAATATAAAAGCAGGCTATAGACTGCCAACGACTGAAGGTAGATCACCATACTAGGACTGCCTCCGTGGTATAGTGGTTAGAGCGTCCGCCGGGAGAGCGGAAGGTCGCGGGTTCGATCCCCTACCGTGTCATACCAAAAGACGTTAAAATATGGTACTTGTTGGTCCCTGCTTGGCGCTCGGCATTAATGGGTACAAGGACTGGTCGGCTCGGGAGTCAGTATAATGTGTCTGAGTGGGGTATTCATGCTTCACTGCGGCATGGTATCTCAGTGGGCTAGCACTATAAAACCAGCTTAAGTCTGGGCTAGTACAAGCAGCCGCACATACACATACACACGCATTCACGTCGTCATATGAGCGAAATATTCTCAAGCACGACGTTAACCCAATTTCACCTCACCTCACCATACTAGGGACCATGGGGACTTACAGTACATTTGCTTCCTGCATGGACCCTAGCTGAATTTACACCATCCCCTCAGACGTTAGCAACGGAGAAAATCTAGCCATACATTTAAATCCACACATATTCTACGATTAAAAGCAGTGGAGACTTTCAATGTACTTTGAATGTTTGTGGACTTACGTATCCTCTCAGGAGGACAATAATTTTACAGTACTTTAACCCCCCTTGAGGATACAGCCACTAACAATCTGAGTTATTAATTCAAACTTCCAATCAAAAAATATTTATCTATTTACAAATCAGTTAACAAATCTAAGTCTTTTAAAAATGCAATAATTAAATGAGAACTTATATTACTAAAAGATCCTTCATAGTTCGGGATTTGAAATAGATATCCCTTGTGATGGCTGAAGCAAGCCACAAAAGTGGTAAACAGGTTACATAATACCTTGACTGATACCGGCTTTTCCTGCTACCGATATAGTATGATTTTGAATTAGTGGTGACGGGAAATGTGACTGTAACGAAGCATGTGTGCAGATAGCCGTTTGCAATAGTACTGTAGACCTTGTGTAACGCATACAATTTCCCCATGTAAAGGCAGTTAAGCTGATAACAGCCACAGAAGGAAATGCACTTTGTTCAACTGGCGACATGGTCAGACTGGTGCAAAAAACAAGTAAATAATCTGAAGCTCGATTTATCTTCTAATATGTTTAATGCCATAAGCAAAGCACCAAACAATATTCTGTAAAGAACAGAAAAGAAACATTGCTCAGTTACAATGTAAATATGTTTATCTTCTAGCACATCTCCCATCATTACTTTAATGATCATAAAATTATCGAACGAACTGCTTCAATAGATTGTGAACTCTGGCTATAATAAACCCTCTTCTCTAAATACCATACACACGTAAATCCAAGCAAAGAAATAAAGAGTGTCAATATGTATGTATGTATGTATGGATGGATGTTAAATCTGAACGTGATGTTTTGCACTAGGTACAGTGACAGACTATGTAAACAACCAGTGTCGCAAAATGTACTGAGTCAAAAAAGAAACTTCACAAAATGTAATTTGAAAAATAATGAATAATTTTTCTCTGATGATACATCTATGTGTCCGAAATGGGATCCCTATCTTTCGACTCTAGAAAAACGTTAGCAAAACCCACTCAAACCCATCCATTCGTCGTGCAAATGATGTTAGTGCCAAATCAGGTTTTGGACGTGCAGTCGATCACGTGATCTTCGCATCGAAGTTTTCTTCATATGCACGTGTTTGCATTGGCCTCAAGAATTGAAAAAAACACTTTTAAACCACAGTTCTAACGGTACTTGAAATGCCACGATTGTCAAATGTGCAACGTGAACGTGCCGTTTGCATGTTGCAAGCGGGAAGATCAGTTATTGACGTCGCAAGAGGAATTGGATGCAGCCGTCGTACTGTGTATGACTTGCGAGGTCGTCTACAACAAACTGGCACCACTTCTGATCGCCCAAGGTCGGGTCGTCCACGTGTGACGTCACGAGCAGAAGACCGTCAAATCGTCTTACGTCACCTACGTGACAGATTTCTGCCGGCTACACGAACCAGGGATGAGATGTTTAGAGGTCGACTATCCTCACAGACCATTCAAAATCGGTTGCGGGCTGCCAATCTCAATTCTCAACGTCCATATCGTGGGCCAATATTGCGCCGTTTCAATAACGTCAACGTCTGCTGTGGGCCAAACGTCACCTCCGATGGACCCAGAGAGACTCGAATCGAGTCGTCTTTAGCGATGAATCCAAGTTTACCCTCAGATTCGCTGACGGCAGGCATAGAGTCTGGAGACGACGTCGTGAACGGTTTGCCCAGTGTTGTGTACAGGAAGTCGACAGATTCGAGGGCGGAAATTGCATGGTGTGGGGTGCTTTCTGTGGGAACAACCGTTCCCGACTTCTGGTCATCCGTGGAAACCTCACAGCTGCTGCTTAACGCGACCAGGTGCTCACCCCTGAACTCTTTCCTTTCATGGCGGCTCATGGCCCAGGTCATTCCAGCATGATAATGCTCGGCCGCATACCGCGATGTTGACACGAAATTTCCTTCAAAACGCTGGAATCAACGTCATGGACTGGCCATCGAGGTCCCCTGACCTTAATCCAATAGAGCACGTTTGGGATGCACTTGGGAGAAGGAACCAACCTCAGAATTTGCAGGAACTTGGCGCTGCCTTGCAAGAGCAATGGCGCGGAATCCCCAACCACGTGTTCACAAGCATCAGGCAGTCGATAAGGAGACGGTGTTTGGCAGTGGTGGCCATACACGATATTGAACTGAGAAATTTCGCATTTTTTATTCTTGTGACTTGACATACCCATGTTTTGGAACGGCGGTGTAGCCTAATGGAACTGATTATGGCACTGTCAGTGTATCGAGTACATCACACAGATCTCAGCAATGAAATAATAACAATTTAACCCTCTTACCATCTCTTGTTCTTTTATAGTGCCCTGAAGAAAGAATGTGAACTTTCTTTTTTTGACTCAGTATAGATGCTTCCTACATTAGGGGTGACAGGTTATCGAGAATATAACTTTCTCGAAAATTGCTATATTTTCGCATTAATCGAACAAAACATGTCTTTATAAATGCAATAACGTTCAGATGATAACGTAAGTAAAATGCACATATAAATCCGCAAATATCACTCAAATACAAAACACCCTTACATGTAAAATAGACTCGTTTTAAGAAAACTGACCTCATTGCATTTCTATCAAATTTTGAGTATTTTAAAACGCTTGCAATATAAAACACATATATCATCAAAACATGCACATAAAATATAGTATTCACCTGAAGAGTGGATCTCTCCGAGCTGAATATCAATTAATAGCAACGAAAACATCTCAGCGTCATGTTGCCATGTTGCGCCATGTCGCGCCATCATCACCGGAAGCAAGTACCCGGGATCCTTAAGTAATTTCAAACGAAAGGGAGTAATCATTAAAATTTGAAAATATACAAATGACGTTGAATCTATTCAAAACATGCACTATGCCATTATATTGATGATAACTGTTTTCAACTGCCAGCCATCTATATGACTAAAGGCAGTGCGTTATACACAATATTCTCCAAATTAATGAATTGAAACAGATATCACGTCGCTGCCATGAAATTATACTTGTCCCCCAAGAAGATTAATAAATAAAATCTAGTTCAAGTAGTTCACCTTTACTTGACATGTTATCCTGATATAGAGGCTTTCAAAACAAATGTAAGTGTACTTTAAAATGTCAAAAATGTGTCCTTGTTTCGTGGAAATAAAAATGAATTTACAATCACCATCCAAACAACATATACGGTAATATTCACACTGAAAAGTTGAAAAGTTGAAAGATGTACGATGTTGCCTGTCGTCCTAAAACTCTAATGAAGGGAAAGCATAAGCTTACAACACATACCCCATGGCTATGAACTAATAATGAAAGTAACAATAACTTATCAAGGTCACTTACTGGTACGGTAACATGTCTGGTGCGCGATGAACCACGTTTCAATAGAACGAGATTCTTTCGGATGTATTATATTGTAGTTCACAGTTACTTGACATTTGTTCCTGAAATAGAAGCTTAAATTTCAAAACACACATTAATGGATTGTAATGGACATTACGTCGCTGTCATGAAATTACACTTGGCCCCTACGGATAATAATGAACACTCGTTCAGGTAGTTCACTGTTACCTGACATTTGTTTCAGCTATAGAAGCTCAAATTTCGAACCAAATGTAAATGTACTAAAAAGGTCTTTCAAATGCCGAAAAGGTTTCCTTGTCTCGTGGTAATGAAAATGAATTTACAATTTTAAAAAAAATTGAAATGCGTATAATGCTGCATGACGTTCTAAAACCTTCATCAAAAGAAACCATATAAGCTAGTTCTTTCGGAATTAAATGGTCCGATACAACACACAATGCATGGCTATAAACTAATAATGATAATAATTCAGAAGGTTGGGGAGTCTCCGAAAAGTTCTTGGTGGGTTCGATTTGGCAGCGTTTCCTGGGAGAAGTCCCGTTCTCTGGTACTGATCTTCTGAATGTGATTACAAATATACCTTGCTTGGGACGTGTCGGCTACAATGGCATATACGTCACATGGGGTACCTTCAACAAAACTGTGTGTGCAGCTACGAGAACAAATGCCTCCACCCTGAATAAGACTTAACAAGACTTATGTCCAGAATTTTTTTTATATTGTTTTTTTTTAATTTCTCATACCATTTTTACAGTTTGGTTATACAGAGCATGCAACATTGACAGTACAAAATAAATCAGTCGTTGAACAGATTGTGACATGAAGACCAGAATTTGTAAAAAAGAGTAGATTCTGAGCTTAACATTGCTGCATATTTGGTTAAATTGTAATATTGAGTAAGCTTTTTCAACATGAACTGAAATGTTAGCTTATTTCCGGAAGTTATATGATTAAAAATAGTAGTTTTGAAAAGGATGAGGATCACATTAATTGGGTCGTTATGTTTACGACGGAATCCAAGAAGAATTTGTTGTCTTTTGTAAACATTTGTAAAATTCAAGTGTCCAGAAACGTAACAATACATGAAACGGGATTAGTTTCATTACAGCACGAAGGTCCCTTGATTTCAATTACGAGATTCCGACATAGTATCTGTGAAACCCGACAACGCCATAACACATAGCATTGCATGAAGTTCACAGTATTGTCACAGTTCAGTACAATCACCATTGTGATACAAACACCAAAATAACGTTGAACGTGACATACAAGGACATTACTCATGTCATCTTGAGTTTTGACCCCATATGAAAGTACGTCGATGTTGGAGGAACTCACGTATTCCTTCTCTCGTGTATTAATGTATACAGATCGTGAGCACTTGCTTGAAAACATCTTTACAAAGAGAAAGTGGTTATGAATATTTCAGGAAAGAGAAACAGAAACATAGTACAGACAGGAAAGATGTGATATTTAGTTGAATACTCCTACTTCAGCTTTTGCAATGTACTTAGTTTTGTTCACATTTGAGTAGAGGAGTTTCCACGCGATTACAAATTAAAGTTTCGTTTTTATTAGTTTCTACAAAACACATAAATGCACTAGAGAATCATGCAATTTCTTGGAAAGTATTCACTTGACTGTCCGGTTAACTTACAGGCTGCAGTCCCAGATGACTACTGGGCAGTGACAGACCAGAAATACTTTTGATGTGAATTGTGTGAATATCGGGTGTTACAGGTGTTACACGCTTCACTAACACCTGGTGTCCTCACTGACTTTCAATGATCCATCCATGTAATTTCCCTGGTTAATCGAGGCTGGTTATGTTATTACATGGACGCTTTATCATATTGAATAATATGTTTTGGGGAAAACAAAACATTGAACTTCAAAACATATCTTGGTTTCACAGAAACTTGACTACCTTTCGTCCCATGGACAAGTTATATGTCGAAACTTTATTTAGAGAGAAATTGATCTGATTCAGTTACACCACTCGGCTGCTCTTCCGATGAGGCTGCCGACAAGTACCTATTTCCCCTACCGATACGGTATTTGATGAGAACATGGATCCCGCAGTGTCAGTGGTTAACCTAAGATAAACCCCAAACACATGTGCACATTGCATATTTGCAAGTGAACTGTCACTGTCGACTAATCATTCTGTGTGAGAAAAGATCAATAAAGATATTAGCAGGAGTCTTTCGACTGAAGTAAAATGCGTAAACATCTAACAATAGTTAGACTGTGAGTTACACATCACCATTCTGTTCACTTGTCACGCGCCAACGACCCATGTCAAGGTTGCGATGACACAACCCCTGAGTCAGTAAAGTAGAGAAGTGTGGACAACATGCAATTGAGGCAATTGGCATTCACACATATATATATATATATATATATATGTGTGTGTGTGTGTGTGTGTGTGTGTGTGTGTGTGTGTGTGTGTGTGTGTTCCAGTCAAGGCGAGGCCACACAGGTTCTGCCTCTTACAGGTCCGCACCGGTCCCGGACACTATACAAATATGAATACATTTAATACACTGTCACAATATGAGATAAATGAAAAAGGCAGAATGTAGACTAAATGAAATTTATTCTAAATTATAACAGAAAAAACCAAAAACAAACCCAAAATAAATAAATTACAAAATCACCCTCCACCTACTACGCATTTATCACACAATCTCATCTGTCCACTTCTGATACTACAAATCATCCACCACTCCCAACACATTCATCACACAATCACATCAGTTCACTTCTGACACTACAAATCACCCTCCACCCACTACGCATTTATCACACAATCACATCAGTTCACTTCTGACACTACAAATCATCCACCACTCCCAACACATTCATCATATACGATCATACCTACTTTCACACCTGACACATATTACCACCGATATCTCAAACCTAAATACACAAAACAACACATTGGGGATTACACCCAAAAAGTTACCAAAAAAAATTAAATAAATACATAAATAAAAGTTGTATGTTCATCCATGGCTTGTGAGGGGGAGCTCCTGTTTGGCCTGTGTGGACCAGTACGGCCCTGTAAAGGGGAGCTCCTGTGTGGCTTGTGTGGACCAGTACGGCCCTGTAAAGAGGAGCTCCTGTGTGGCTTGTGCAGACAAGTACGGTCCTCTAAGGGTGAGCTCCTGTGTGACCTATGTGGACCACTACGGCCCTGTAAAGAGGAGCTCCTGTGTGGCTTGTGCAGACAAGTACGGTCCTCTAAGGGTGAGCTCCTGTGTGACTTGTGTGGACCAGTGCGGCCCTGTAAGGGGGAGTACCAGTGTGGTTTGTGATGACCAGCACGGCCCTGTAAGGGGGAGTTCATGTGTGGCCTGTTGGAATCAGTACGACACTGTAATGGGGAGTTCCTGTGTGGCCTGTGATGACCAGAACGGCCTTGTAAGGGGGAGTTTCTGTGTGGCTTGTGATGACCAGTACGGCCCTGTAAGGGGGAATTCCTGTTGCCTGTATGAACCAGTACGGCCCTGTAAGGGAGAGTTCATGTGTGGCCTGTGTTGACCAGTATGGCCCTGTAAGGGGGAGTTCCTGTGTGGCCTGTATGAACCAGTACGGCCCTGTAAGGGAGAGTTCATGTATGGCCTGTGTTGGCAAGTACGGCCCTGTAAGGGGGAACTCCTGTGTGGCCTGTGTGGCCTGTGATGACCAGTACGACCCTGTAATGGAGAGTTCCTTTTTGGCCTGTATGGCCTGTCTGGACCAGTACGGCCCTGTAAGGGGGAGATCTTGTGTTGCCTGCGTGGCCTGTGTGGACCAGTACGGCCCTGTAATGGGGAGTCCCTGCGTGGCCTGTGTGGAACAATGCAGGGGACTCCCCTTACACTGCTGTACTGGTCCACAAGGCCACACAGGATCTCCCCCTTTACGGGCCGTACTGGTCCACACAGGCCACACAGGCACTCCCCTTACACTGCTGTACTGGTCCACAAGGATGGAAGATCGCACTTGTCCCGGACAGATATCAATACATTTGATGTACTAATCATTCAACAGACAACGAGTATTACATGTTCAGAATGATTACACTTTACAGACTGATTACAGCACTGCAATTCACGTAGAATAATAACCGCCATCCAACACACAGATTAGTGATTATCATCAATGGTGAGTTTTATACATAGGTGCTTCTGCATTTGATAATTCACTATGCAACACAACTATATGTACATTCCAAACTTACAGAATATTATAAGCAACACAACTATCTGTACATTCCAAACTTACAGAATATTATAAGCAACACAACTATCTGTACATTCCAAACTTACAGAATATTATAAGCAACACAACTATCTGTACATTCCAAACTTACAGAATATTATAAGCAACATGATACTTAATTATAAACGTTAACAATTAATTCACAAATTCAACTCACGTCATGAGATAAACCTTGCTTCGTGGAAATGACAATCAATTTACAATCACCATCAACACAACATGTGGGGTGAAATTTATAGCAGACAGATGAACTTGTTCAATAATCCTAAGTTTGAAATACGTATAATGTTTACAAACCTTTATCAAGAGGAACCATATAATCTAGTTCTTTCGGAATTAAATGGTCCGATACAGCACACAACGCATGGCTATAAAATAATGATGATAATATATACCTGTCAAGGACACTTATAGTGACAGGGTAACATGCCCGGTGCTCCTTGACCTACACTTCAATAGAACGAATTAGTTTATCATGCAATGAAATGGAGTCATAAAGTAAGTGAGTTTAGTTTCACGCCTCTTTTAGCAATATTCCAGTAATATCACATTAGAAATGGGCTTCACACATTGCACCCATGTGGAGAATCGAACACGGGTCTTCAGCATGACGAGAGAACGCCTTCACCATTAGGCTACCCGACCGCCCCTAGAAGTGACAAAACCCTTTCAACATCGATAACAAATGTCCGCAAAAGTGAGTGAGTTGAGTTTTACGCCGCATTCAGCAATATTCCATCTGTGTGGCGTCGGTCTGTAAATAATCGACTCTGGACCAAACAATCCTGTGATCAACAGCATGAGCATCGATCTACGCAATTAGGAACCGATGACATGTATCAACTAGTGGTGTAACGATTCATCGATAGTATCGATGTTTGCATCGTCAACTACGCGATACGAGTGCATCGATACAAATGATATTTAGGCAATATTTAGGCAATTCTAATATAAATTACATTGAATTGTTTGTGAAAGCATTGGTGTGGAAATATAACTTCTCAAAGGAAGCTTCAATTTCAGATTTACTTATAGCAGATCAGAACAGAACAGAACAGAATTTTATTTCAGTAACTCAAAATACAAAATCCGGCCCAAAATACATGTACATAAATTGATGATAAGTAGAGCACATATATATTTCATTTAGATTTGTGTTTCTTGTCAACAAAGTATAAAAATAGACATACATCCTTGATAATATTACCATTTTTACTCTGTAATATTGATACAAAATTAATAATTGATGGACATTTACTAAAATATTTTGATATGTACTTATTTCTGATATGAGAATATGCATCACAGATATAAAACACATGCCATTCATCTTCAACAACGAAGATACCATATAATTTACAATACAGGCAATGCCTTTCATTATATGCAACATCAGTGTATCTGCCCGTTTCAACTGCTAGTTTAAAATTACAGCACCGAAATCGGGCATATATAGTTTTTAAATATTGAGGGATATCATTATTTATCAAGTAGCTCTCAACATTTAACAAAGATTTGAATTGCTTATAGTAAAGACATTTTCAGTTACTGTCCAAAGATGAATGCCAAGATTGAAATAAATTATCATGTAGTCTCTGTTTAAATGATTCCATAAATAGTTTGTGATCACCAATTTCCTGACTTATCCAGACAAATCCAAAACCAAATTGAAAAAGAATATTTTTAATTCTAGTTGCCCATGAATTTCGTCCTACCCTGTCTAAAGATAATAGCATAAAATAACATTGTTTTGGTAATCTATAGCCAGGCATGTTTAGAAGTCTGCACCAGTATTTCACTGCATTGATTGTATAAGAAAACTGTAAAGGCACTCTTCCACATTCACCCAAGACCATATTGTTACAGGTGGATTTTCCAAGTTTCAAGACATATTTACAGAATTCAATATGGACAGATTCAACAGTATTACAGTAGGATGTGCCCCAGATTTCAGACCCATAACAGAGAATGGGTGATATCATACAATCAAAGATTTTAAATAAATCTGTACAATTAATGCTGCCAAGTTTCCTTTGGAAATTTTTAACAGAGAATATTGCCTTACTAGCTTGTGATGCAAGGCAAGATGTAGCTTTACTCCAGGATCATTTAGGAGTGAACATAATTCCAAGGTACTTGTGAAAGGATACAGTTTCAATAACATTGCCATCATAAAACCAATTTTCATATGAGCGCAGGGGACCACCATTTCTAAAAACAATAATCTTAGTTTTCTTCAGATTCACGCTCATACCAGTTTGCTCACAAAATTTACCAAGTACATTGATCTTTTTTTGCAGCTGTGCACAGGTGTCAGCTATTGCTGACACATCATCAGCAAACATGAGAGAGCAGAGATTGCTAATAGAAGAAGAAACTGTAATACCTTGACCTCTATCCAACTCCATAAGACTGCATAGCTTTTTTATGAAGATAATAAAAATCTGAGGGCTCAAAACACAGCCTTGGCGAGTACCGATTTTACAATAAAAACTATTTGATACACCCTTAGATGTCCTGACTGAAGCTGATAAAGAACTATACATAGAAGTTAACAGCATAAGAAATTTACCTCGTATACCAGCTTCATAAAGTGACTTTAGAAGAACATCATGCCTTAGAGTATCAAAAGCCTTGGCAAAATCTACAAAGAGACAATAAAATCTACCCCTTTTTTTGCTAATATATTTTTGAATTAACGACTGCAATGAAAAAAATTTGGTCAATTGTTGAATAATCATCCCTGAAACCAGACTGTGATTCACTGATAATATCATGAACTTCACACCATCGCTGGAGGCGGCGATTAAGAATTGACATAAACACTTTACAAGTAGAATATATGAGAGAAATTCCTCTGTAATTATTAGTATCATCTCTACAACCAGACTTATGAACAGGACAAATAATGCTTTTACTCCAACAAGATGGAAATTTACCACTATCAAGAATATGATTAAAAAGCTGAGTAAGATATGGTACAATGCGATGACTAGAAGCCTTTAAGAATTCAGCAGCAACACCATCTGGCCCTGGATATTTATTATTAGCAGAATTAACTATCTGACGTGAAACCTCCTGTTGAGTAATAGGATCATCAAGCCCTCCTGATCTCTGAGTTGACAAATAAACATCACTATCCTCATCTGAAAGACAAGACCCATCTTGATCTGCACCAAGTAAAGACATAAAGTGACTGACCCACTGCAGATTAGTTATAGACTGAGAAATACCACTGGAAGAATTACACTCTTTCAAAATCCTCCAAAATGACTTAGAATCCTTGCTAGCAGCTACCAACTTGTCCTTTTGTTTACAGAAATAGGCTTCCTTCTTCACTCTGAAAACATGTTTAAAACTGAATATGTTTGATTGTACTTTCTTAACCATTCAATGCTGAAATGTTATCAGATTAACAGCTTCTGAAGTGTGTGTGAATGTAACACAAGTTCTGCTGTATAACAAATAAAGTTTTGGTCATTTTATCAATCATACCGTATCGGGATACGTATCGTATCGCCACCATTGTATCGTGATGATAATTGTCTCGCAGGTTCCCTGCCAATACTTTCATGATATATCGTCTCGCCTCATTAAAGTGGTATTGGGATATATCGTCTCGCCACTTAGGCCACGATACACAGCTCTAGTGTCAACCAAGTCAGCGAGCCTGACCACCCGATCCCGTCGAGCCTGACCACCCGATCCCGTCGAGCCTCTTACGACAAGCATGGGTTACTGAAGGTTCATTCTAGCCTGGACCTTCGCGGGTCCTGCAAAAAGCCGAGTTGATTGTGCAATTCTGACTACATCATGAGTATATGAGGAGGTAATGTGTTTTATCATGAACCATGCATACACTACCTACAATGTACATTCAACGTGTGTCAGTATAAGTGATATATGGTGTTGTATGTACAGGGTCATGCCTTGAGAGCCATAGACAATTAGATGTACATTGCAACAGTTCCTAAAATCAAGTTCCAATCCCAATGTATTGATCAAATGTTTTGTCAATTTTGACAAAACACATGATAATCTTCCCATAGCATGCACATACTCCACTCGTAATCCAACGGAAAGGGTGGTCTTGCTTCGTGTGTGATCACATATTTAGTTGTCTCGCATCTGTCTCTCGCTTGACTATATACTATACGCATACAACACGTCACAATTTAATTCTGGACTCACAAAAGTCCAGAAAGTCTCCGCACTGTAGGCATTTTCTCACGAGGGATTTGACCAAATTAAACATGCAGTTGTTATGAATATATGCCAAGGATGAATAAATGCACAAAAATTTTCGAAAACTTTAAATTTAAACTCGCTCGCCCATGAGAATGTTTAATTTCGATCAGAATTCATGTTTTGGAGGTTGTAAATGAATGAGTGTATCTTTATAAGCATCATGACACAAATTTCAACTCATTTTGACTTAATTCGACTAACTTAGAACGATATTGAAAAATCTCGCCCATGGGCGAAAAACATTTTGGCCCATGGGCGAGAATATTTACTTTTACTCAAAATACATGTTTCCATGTTTTGGAGATTATAAACGAATGAGCGTATGTTTATAAACATCATAACACAAATTTCAACTCATTTTGACTTAATTCAACTAACTTAGAGCGATATTAAAAAAATCTGCATTATTTACGGTAACATGGATTAGCTAATAGCGCATTGCTGGGAGATCCACATTCACACGATCACTCAACCATACCCATTGCCGGTTGAGCCAAACCATTTTCAACTCTTGTTTTCTTAAAAGTGGCTTTCCCGGGCTATAACTATCAGCACACCCCAATCCGACCATCTGTCATTAATTACCTGTCATGAGCTATCAGTTGTATTGAAAGCTCTCGCCTATTGTTTCATTACTTAATTGTTTCACGGATAGGTATGTAGTCACTCCAAATTCACCATATGTGCGTGACTGTCCTCTCCGACGTCCGCGCCCACCTCTCAACCCAGCAATCTCGATCCACTTTCTGCTCACTATCAAGCCATCTATAACTTCACCTCTCTCTCCAACCATCTGTCTTCTCAGAGGTCCGCGCGCCTCTCTATTCCTTCATTATTTCACACCAACTCTACCTCCCAACAACTACTGTCTCCTCCGAGGTCCGCGCGCCTCCAGCCACCACCGACCCCCGCCGCCTCTCAAGCACCAACCATAACAAACTCCAAGGTCAAGGCCGCCCATAGCCCCTCAATTACTACACTCGCTCAGCCTGCCTTGCCCCCTCAATGCTCCCATACCACCCCTTCACCCTAGAAGGACTTACATGGTCCCTTCATACGTTGGCGATTGTGCACAAATTTAACCATCACTTAAAAACACAAGTATCCTACTATTATAAACCTGGTATATCCAAATTTACTTCAAATGTTTTGAGACTTACGTACCCTCTCAAGAAGACAAAACTGTGAAACCCGTGAAGGTCCGGGTTCGAATTGGCCTTCAGTAACCCATGCTTGTCGTAAGAGGCGACTAACGGGATCGGGTGGTCAGGCTCGCTGGCTTGGTTGACACATGTCATCGGTTCCCAATTGCGCTGATCGATGCTCATGCTGTTGATAACTGGATTGTCTGGTCCAGGCTCGATTATTTACAGACCGCTGCCATATAGTTGGAATATTGCTGAATGTGGCGTAAAACAAAACTCACTCGCTCACTCTCTCCAAACTGTGAAAATTAGGAACACCTCTAACTACCAACAATGTCAACAAGAACATAATAGAGTCCCTGCATAAATACATCTTGAAGACTAAACGAATTGATAAATTATTCTAGACCAATATCTGTACACAAATAATGAAATGTAACTGCAAGTTCAAGGTTCCTAAGCACGTACAATGCACATTTACCCTACCTCATGTAATAATGTCTATCTCTGATTGATTCACGTGACCTTGAACAAATGGTGGACGGAAAAAAAGTCATGGAAAAAAAGTCATAGGAAAAAAGCCTTTGAAAAAAAGTCATAGAAAAAATAACTATTGTAAAACATGATGTTCTCCAGTTATTTACTTTGTTTATACTATTTCACTTTCAAGTTAATTATTCCTTTAGTGTGACGCTGTAAGCAATTGGATCTGATCAAAACAGGAGAAATGAACAGATTATTATTTGTTTAGTTCTTAACGGATTGTGGGATTAAAAGTCACAAGTCACATGATTGTTTGTTTAACTAGCTTTGAGCTTGACGATATCACACCCATTAATGAACTCATTGGGATTATCAGTTAATGCTTTTACTCAAATGACTCCCTTCTAGCAGCTAATATAAGACACGCTGGCCGTCAGACTGTGATCCAAACTCTTCACGGCATTGGCTGGAACATTCGGTTAAATAAAATGTGCTAGGACAACTGACTGATGTAGTGCTGTTGCAGATGAAAGTGTTATGATGATAGTGCATTTTCTGATGTCATGTATTTTACTTAAATGATTACATTAATTTTATAAGTTAGGTTCAAATGTGGTAGTGCTGTTGATGATAATATTGTTATGACTTGTTAAATAAATACATTATCAATACTGACCTTTTTTGAGTTTATAACTTTTTATCCTACCCAAATCTATGACTTTTTTCCATGAATTTTTTTCCTATGACTTTTCTTCTACAACCGAACACATTACAATGTATGCCGGGTGCACGGTTGTGCACTGCTTGGGTAGTGTTGTACAAATCATCAGGCAGAATAAATCATTTATATCCCGCCCCATGGAAAAAACGGTATCTTCCTATAAGATAGACCTCCCAAAAGACAGACCGCTTAAAACAGCACATGTTATGGTTGGTTGCATAAGGCTTAATGAAGCTGTACCCTTGATAATATGCATCCACGGCAGTCAGTGAACCGTGAAGCTGTGGTTCAAATCGACTAGTCAGTACCATGTTAGTGAAATGACTGGATTTCATGCTATTGCTATTTCTAGGATGTATATTTTGACCCTCTAGATAAAAGTGTCACATAAGTCTGTTAAGGCTGGATGTATGTAAAACATTATGTGTTTATTTTATATGTATTTTATATCTTGTTTACATACATGGGACACTTTAATAAACTATGTCTATCTGTCTATCTTTAAACATTCGTTAAGATAAATTCTGTTTACTATTGTGATGCGGTGTATACGGGGATTTTTGCGTCCCGTTTTATCCACCTAGCCGAAGGCGTCAGTGACAGTTTGCTACTACTTATGATAGGAATTAATTTGACGTTTTTGTGTATCCAGTTCTTGTGTATTCTGTTATATTATATATGTACCGGTGAGGTATTAATAAAAGCAATGTTTTGCTTGTTTACCAAACCAGATTCTCTGAGAATATGAATATGTTTAAACCATATGTTCAAAATTGAAATACAATATGTACATGCACACAATAGCAAAATTGAAAGGCACGTTGCCAAACAAGGTTTTCAAGAGCATATACGCATAAATGTGCACGTCTTGAGAAAGGTTAAAGTTCCTATTCCTATCTCAGTAAAGAGGGTTGTTCAATCACACATATATACACACCAATTTTGCATGACAAATAAGTTAATGCACAAAAGAGAATTTAACACCATTTCGACACCTTATAATACAATTAATTCGAGATTTCCTTAGAATGTACGATATTTGGCTGCGCGATAAGCGCAGTCAGTCTTTTTTTTAAAAAACACCCTCACGAGCACCTGTACATCTCACACTTAGCCCAGGGTGATCAATGGATTGTATATATGGAAAGCAAAATACACTTGAAAGTCGTGGCTGTTTAACTCCAATACACAAGACCAACGGATGGGACACTTTTTCGGCGCAAATTGTCGCAGGCGCTTTGCGGAAATTACGTAACTGAACGCGGAGATAAACTAAACGTCATCGTTCCGCTCCGTCATCTCGTCTTTGCGAGCTACACTGAAATACTCAACTGAGGTGAAACTCAGAATGATGAAATTGGAAATGAGGAAGAAACCAGCTAAATCAACATGTGGATGACAACACAATAACTTGAAAATCTCTCATGAATTCGTACGACAATGCAATATCTGTTGATACCATGATAATTTGAACAACGGAGAAAGTTATATGGATATACAACTTCTTTATTATAATGTAAGCGGCATTTCGGCGGTGTACCCCCAACAGGCAGCAGTGGGTTACCTGGGATAAGAGGACACCCAATGAATGAGCGTGCAGGGCAGGTTGTTCCGTGTGTAATATGGTCCAGGGTATTTTGGCTGCCCATAAAATTGACGCTGTGACTTCATTCATTTCAATATACATATTATCGTCTTCATCAATCTCATCAACAGTATTATGAAATACAACCATTAGGCAATACATGCACTACAATCATGATACAAACATACATTATTACAAAATATCACAAGCATACATCATTATTCATAGTCCCACAAGGTGAGACACACCGTAAGCAAGTGGAGTCTCGACACCATCTTGCAGCAGTCTATCCTAGCCGTTCTTCAAGCTGGCGATATTTGTTCTTCTTAGGTCTCACACAACCATCCCCTGCAACTGCATCAATGTTATTTCTTATCAGATTGATATGTCAACGAGATAAGTGATGTGTTCAGTTTAAACATAACATCAATCATTAATTTAATCACTCACTCGTATTAGTGTCAGTTCAGGTGAACTGTGTTCACGAGCTCAGCGCAATGGTAAGGTGAACTGTGTTCACCAGCCCAGGGGTAACTAAAAAGTGTATCACCTGCTGTTTCAAGAGATTAGCATGGTTCAGTGACCTGAAACCTTTAAACAATATCTGCTGGCAAACTGGAGACACCCCGTTTCGGCGTAGCTGCTAAAACCGTTATCAAGCAAGTGATGTCTACTGGGTAGTAAAAATCCTTGGATGTTTGATGTTGTGACGACGGTGTTGTATTAAGGGAATAGGACACTAGTTTTCTACCAAATGTAAAATGTGTTAACTCAGCTCACCCAGGAAACGAAATAAGACACGTGTACCAGAATGTGAGTGAATTTGCCAGTTATGGCAAATGCACAATTAGACTTCAAAGTTTTCCCTACATTTCGTGGTGGAAGATACCTTTGTGTAAATGGTTATATGTTCATAGTGAAAGAGAGGAAAAGGGGAGAATGGATCTCGTGAAAATGCATGCAGAAAGACTGCATACAGATCAACACTCTCAACTGTCTTAACGACATAGTTTCTAAAATACCAAGATACCACAACCACGGACCTGTACATAACGAAGTCAAGGTAAATCTTTTCTACTGTAGCAAAAATATTGACAATTTTTAAATAGGAAACTCAATCTTGAATATATTGTGTATTCCTCATTGCCTAATGTAAAGACTACATATTAATACTATGGATATTTTAATGTATACGTTTTACGTTTGCCTGCCATAGTGACGAGAGTGAACGAAGACCTGTATACCAGTCACGCTTTTAAACACGACATGTTTTGTTAATTAAATAATGACCATGAAACAATGTTGATTCGCCACCAACAAGATTGATGTATACCGCTAAGTGGCTGAGCTGACACTGAGTGAGTTCGCTAATCACGTCGTTAATTGGGTCTTGGGGGTAGTAAATCAGTTCGCTATAGCCGTTAATTCGCTACTCACGAGTTCGTTATTCGCGTATAATTTTAATGATATTATAAAGGACTATTGACGGGACTTTTAAATTTGTTCGCTATATCTGTTTGTACGCTATATCCGTGTTCGCTATATCCATGTTCTACTGTAGTTTAAACATGTTTTCTTCGAGTAATCATGACGGGATTGGCAAACAAACATAAACATGCATGTCAATGTCGCTCCATAACAATAATACAATTACATAGATAGTGATGTACACTGTGTGCAAAACATAATGTGTGCAATTCATAATGGAAATCCACAAGGGCAATATTAAAAATATTGCATGCAACTTACTCTCTGGTGTGCTCCGATTAGTTAGACGTCCCAGACACGTTAAATCAACAAAAGTTATGGTTGGTTGCACTCAGGTGCATAAGAATATATTAAGCGATATAATTAATAGGGATGTAATGATGCATCAAACTATCGATGAATTTCAATTATTCCGAAAGCAATTAATCGATGGTAGAAATGAAAAACTATCTATGCATCGATCTTGGTTTCAAGTTTCTTGTCAGTTATTCATAGGGAGAGCAGAGGAAGCCCCAAAACCCGTCGTATCCACCTCTGTACCTCTGGGAGTAACTCAATTAGTTACATGGGAAATCTATAATCCTGTTTTGATCAAAGTGAACATTATGAACACAAACTGTGAGAAGCCGAAGTCAATAAACATTAGTATTCTGATCAAAGTATTTCTGCACAAAAAGTAACAAACTCATAATTAGTGTTAAAATATACCACTAACCACTAATATGAAAACATCTCGTTAGTCTATGGGATAGGTCTATTCAGGGATACTCTATAACAGGGATAGGTCACTCGCTTGCTTTCTTTACCATTTGTAATAATTAACGTGTGCCTCGTCATGCTCCAACGCACACAGTGACTTGGTTCGTTCCCAGCGCAACTTCGGCTGCGTTTAACAGTACTTCAGCCAGTGTATTGTATCAGTCGGAATTTTACAATGAATGAATGAATGAATTAAGAGCAAGAATTATATGTGAATGAATGAAAGAAATAAAGAAAAAGAACAAAAGAAAGGAATACATATGTGAATGAATGAAAGAATAAATGATACACCACGGCCATCCCTCCCCAAACATGTTAAAGAACGCAAAACTATCGGTAGAACACATGTGTTAACATCAGCTGTCCTTGTTTTTAAAAATCTACTTTGAGACATTTTTTTACATTAGTAACTAATTCAGATATCTTATTGCATGTGTGGATGTCATGGGCATTGACAGAATATGAACTGACACTGTCACAGACCCCTCAAAAACAGAAAGTTTAGAACTATCACAAATGACGTATCAGAACAGATCGGCGACATGTCATATTTTTCACACACCTCAAATACACCCTAACAAATTTTTTTAAATTATAAAACTATCACTATTACTTGCAAACACCTTTCACCTGATGGTATATTCCCCTCATAAAAATTGAAGGTGTATGTGAAAGATGTTTTAGAACAATAACTAGAAACACTCAAACAACGCCCTGTAGTATTTCAATGGCAGATCGGCGATATGTCATATTTTTCACACACCTCAAATACACCCTAACAATTTTTTTAGTTATAAAACTATCACTATTACTTGCAAACACCTTTCAACTAAAGCTATATTTCCCTTCTAAAAATTAAACGAATATGTGAAAGAAGTTTTTAGCGATATAATTTAGTCTTTCTTCGCTGTGTACTGAGAATTGAAGCCAGTGAGCTACAACATGCCGACTTGAAACTTTACTACAAATCTACTGTACTAATACTGACACTAATAACAATTATTTGACTTAAAATGAAGTGACAGAATAGGTAACTTATCTTCTACATGTAGGTTTTCAGTTGTAACAACACTCAGCGTATGTAATCAGCTGTTGAAAATAAACCGGGCTCAATCTTAAAAACTACGCTTCCGCCATATTGGCTACACTGGTCACGTGACGAGCCGAGGCATAGCTTAGGAGCTTTCCGAGGATTGTTGTTGTGTTTGATGCTTTTGAGGTCGCCTTCGCCGGTTGGCATGTCGGCAGACCTATCCCTCCTTGGGATGCGTGGGGTGTCCCTCCTTGGGACTCGTGGGTGTGGTGGCGGTGTCCTCCTTGGGACTCTTGGGGCTGGACCGGGTTGTGTTGGTGGCGTTGGGTGTGGGCGTCTCTCCTTGGGTGCTTGGGTCGGAGTGTCCCTCTTTGGGACTCTTGGGCCTGGGCTGGAGTGTCCCTCCTTGGGACGCTTGGGGCTGGTTTGTCCCACCTCGGGACGCATGGCTGGACATTGCTGTCCCAGCTTGTGTTGACCCTCGTTGGGTCGCATGGTTTGTCCCTCTTTGGGACGCGTGGGTGTAAGTACACGGGTGTTGTGTACATACACTATGGTTTTTTTTTTTTTTTTTTCCGGGGGTGGACACGGCCACACCCCTCCTCACACTCTGGGGAGCAGACACGGCCGCTCTCCTGCTGTCACTCTGGGGAGCAGACACGGCCGCTCCCCTGCTGTCACTCTTGGGGCAGGCACGGCCGCTCCCTTGCTCTCACTCTGGGGAGCAGACACGGCCGCTCCCCTGCTGTCACTACTATCACTCTGGGGAGCAGACACGGCCGTTCCCCCGCTTTCACTCCATTCACTCTTGGGGCAGGCACGGCCGCTCCCTTATTCACACTCTGGGGAGCAGACACGGCCGCTCCCCTGCTGTCACTACTATCACTCTGGGGAGCAGACACGGCCACTCCCCCGCTTTCACTCCTTGTTTTCACTCTGGGGAGCGGACATGGCCATTCCTTGCTCTCACCTTGGATGCAGGACATGGCCACTCCCTTGCTCTCATTCAGCTTCCTCACCCTGGGGAGCGGACACGGCCACTCCCCTGCTGTTTCCCTAGGGGGTGGACACGGCCACTCCCTGTTGCAAGACCCTCGTTGGGACGCATGTGTTGTCCCTCTTTGGGACGCATGGTGGACTGGCGTGCCAGTCTGGCGACCGGGCATGATGACAGGCTGTGCGACCGGCGTGTTCTGGCTGGGCTGGTCCTCTGAGGTCAGGAGCTTGGGTGGTATAATCTCCTTGGCGCCCTCGGACAAACTGAAGACTGGCTTGATTGATAAAATTTCTTTTAAATATACTGACATAGTTCACTTTCCAAGAGGAAATTGGCTAGCGGTCTGTACATTGCAAGGTGCTCCGTGGGGAGCCAGCAGCCGCTTGGCTGTCAATGTACCTAGCCCTGTTTCCTCTCTGAGTGTTTGCCTGGTTGTGTCAAACCGTTGGCAATCCAGCATAATGTGAGGGACTGTAGCTTTGGTGTGGCATGTTTGACATTTCTTATAAGAGGTTTTGGTGGTACCTAGTCTTAGGCGGGTGATCATGATGTCGACTCGCCTGTTTTGTGAGGGAGTAGTTCGCGTCCCTTTCACATTGGGGCGGAGTCCATGATACCATCTGCCTTTGTCTGAGGTGTCCCATTGCCTCTGCCACTTGCTAGTGATCGAACCTTGGATCATACTTCGAATTTCGCTTTTTGAGTAAGGATGATCCAGTGACATGTCCAATTCTAGCGCCTGTTTAGCTAGTTTGTCAGCTCTCTCATTGCCAGGAATGTCTATGTGAGATGGTATCCAGCACAGTGTTATCTTTTTCTCATTTTCCCTTCTTAGTTTCTGAATGAGAACCAAAATGTCTCGGATGGTGTCAGGTCTACTGCTCGAATGCTTAGTTGCCAGTGACTGTAGTGCACTGAGAGAGTCAGAGAGGATGACCACTCTTTTCTCTCTAAGGTTTCCACTGTACCTTAGTGCATGGTGTATGGCTTCTAGCTCCGCTGTGTAGACTGACTGTCCGTCAGGGAGGCGGACCGAGATGGTTTGGTTGTTAGAGGCTGTGTATATCTGGATACCATAGGCGGTTCTATTTCTCACAGGATCCTTGGATCCGTCAGTATATATGTGAGCCGAGTCTTCGTAAAGTGAGTCAATCCTACTAAGCGCAATGCTTCGTAGCAACATTGGGTTCTCACTTTTAGGCACTTCTTTTTGTGAGAGTGGTATCGACATTGGGTGATTTTAATTCCCATGGGGGACATTGCACTGTCATTTGACATGTTGGAGGCTCTACCCCGTAGCATCCGTGTTCTCGCCTAAGCTGTAAGACTCTGAGCCCGCCTGGAGTTGTATCAGGTCTCTTTTTTGAGCCATGCTTTCATGCGTGCGGGGTAGAGTTCCTCTTTCCATAGTTTAGTGACAAGTGGATTGGAGCAGCGACTCCAATAGTTCAATGTCATCTTCTCACGCCTGAGTTCGAGTGGTAGCTCCCCAGTTTCCACTAGTAGGGCCTGGTGGGAGGTATGGGCCGCCGCGCCCGTAACCAGTTTAAGAGCACGATATTGAATCGTTTCAAGCCGGTTTAGAACCGTTTTAGAGGCGCTGTGGTATGCTTCACACCCATAGTCTATTTTGCTTCTGATGAGGGTCTTATATAGGGTCAGGAGAGTATCGCTGTTTGCTCCCCAAGAGCTACCGGATGTAGCTCTTATTGCATTGAGGTCTTTCTCACACCTAATGACTATGTTCTCTATGTGTTTTGCCCATGTGAGGTGTTGGTCAAAAGTAACCCCGAGGAACTTAGCTGATTTCTCAAATTTGACCGTTTTGCCCTTGAGTTTGAGACTGGGTGTGTTGCCTATTCTGCTACCCTTGCGCTTGAATACCACTCCGATTGTTTTCTCAGGTGAGATAGTAAAACCCCATTTGTCGCACCATTTTTCCACACCATCGAGGGTTTTCTGGATCAGAGCCTGGATCTTGAGAACCTCTCGATGTCTAACCCAAACAGCCCCATCGTCAGCGAACTTTGAGGTGTTGATGTTATTGTCATTTTGGACATGTTCAAATAGGTCGTCAATCATGATGTTGAAGAGTGTGGGACTGATAATGCTTCCTTGCGGCGTGCCATTATCTAACCTGTGTGAATCGGACAGGTGGTCTCCAACTAAGACTGATATTGACCTTTCCTGCAGAAAACTTTGAACATAGTTTGCCAATTTCCCTTGTACACCAACATTCTCTAGTTTTTGGAGGAGTCCATCGTGCCATACCATGTCGAAGGCTTTGCTGAAGTCTAAAAAGACAGCAGCTAGGTACTGTTTCTTGACCTGGGCTAATCTGATATCATTTTCCAGGCGGAAAATGTGGTCAAGACATGAGCGTTTTTTTCTGTAACCGCTCTGGTCATGGGATAAGAGTGCGTTTGTCTCAAGGTGGTGCTTTAAGCGTATGTTCACCATTGCCTCCATACTCTTGCACAGATTTGAAGTAAGGGATATTGGGCGATATGAGTTGGCCGATGCCTCCTCCTTGCCTGGTTTGAGCAGAGGTATTACTGCTGCATGTTTCCATGCTGCAGGTACCTCCCCCTGATCCCAAATCAAATTGTACAGTTGTACGACGACGCTGGCGATGCTGTCTGGCAACCTTTTGAGCATCTCATAGCTGACCATGTCCTCCCCTGGACAAGTACCCTTTTTGTTGCGTATAGCAGTTCTGAACTCCTCCACACTGAAACCATGGTTGTATGCGTGCTGTTCGCACGGGGGCTGTTTGGGCCGTGGTGGCAATTTTTCTGTCTTTTTGAACTCTTCAGAAAAATTGTTGTTGCTACTGACAGAGGCAAAGTGGGTGGCTAAGATACTTGCTTTATCCGTGACTTTGGTAGCCCCTGTTAGTTTGGGAATGCGAGCGGACCTGCGTTTCCCCCGGATAGCATGTATCTTTTGCCAGACTGCTTTACTGTTTGTTTTGTGGTTGAGGGATCCACAGAACTCTTGCCATGAGTCAGACCTGGACTGATCGATGAGATCTTTCACTTGTTTCCTAGCTACACGAACTTCACCTATGACAGACTTGTCTCGTTTTAACCTATTTAATGCTTTTTTCCTAATGCGTCGTGCTTTGGCTATTCCCTCGTTCCACCATGGGACGGCTCGGGCGCCGACCTTTGCTTTGGTGAGTGGGATTGAGGCCAGTGCTGCCTTATGTATGGCCGACGTTAGGTTTAGGCAAAAGGTATCGACGTCGTCAGAGACGATTTCAGACGGCTCGATTTTATTGCATTCCGTTCTGAATTTTGACCAGTCTGCTTTGGTGAAGTTCCACCGCTCTCTAGGGTTTGAGATTTCATCGCAAAGAGGTGGGATACCGAGAAAAGTGAAGCACGGAGAGTGATCACTTCCCCAACTGTCATCATGAACCTGCCACTCGCAATCATGGGCTAGGTTTTTGGTGGCAATAGCTAGATCTATGCTGGTCCATATACCTCTGTTTGGACAATGTCTTGTAGGAGAGCCATCATTCAGTATAACGAGTCCCTGTGACTCTACCCAATCCTCCACCATCTGCCGGGGCAGTCAGAGTGGTTGGTTTCCTCACCCCACAGCGGGCTGTGGGCGTTGAAGTCGCCTAGGATTAGGCCTGAATGCCCGACCAAGTCGCTGAGTTTGTTAAGCTCCTCGATGTTGGTGGGATCGGCAGTCCTGTGGTAGACGTTTGCAATGCGTATCTCTTTGCTATTTGCCATGCTGACCGTGATGACCTGGGTTTCAAGGCTTCCCACCTCTGCTTTGACCTCGGTGGATGTACAGTTGTCGACAACAAAAGTGACCAGTCCACCCCCCATTCGCCCCGCTCTGTCTTTGCGGTATTGTGTGTAGCCAGGTAACCGAAAGTTTGCTCTCTTCCCCAGTTTTGCTTCCTGAATTAGTATAACGTGGGGATTCAGTACCTGTTGTCTGACTAGGGCTATGAGTTCTTGGCCGTGCGACCTCAGACCATTGGCATTCCATTGCAATATTTGTAAGGCCATGATGACAGTTGTGTCTTATTATTTGTAGCTTAAGTGTTTACTTAAGCTTATGTATCTGCTGTTGGAGGTAGGATGCAGATTGCCCATAGGACAGGATGTTGGTTGCTAACTCCCAGAGTATGGTGAGTTTTGCCCCTTCATCACTATCCTTATGTGTGCCTAGGAGTGACCGCTCCCCCTTATATAGTCTCCCTGGTCTATTACGTCAGTGGGTAAAACTAGGTTTGTAATCACAGTCACGCCTGATTGATCCAAAGTTGTCTGATAATTGGCGTGTCTGACAAATGGGATGTCTAACTTATGAGAGCAAAGCATACATGGAATTGGAGACGCCCTTCTTCATCTCGGTTAAATGTGTGTTTAGCAATAATAAATCCTAAATAAAAAAAACCAACTTGCTTATATATATACACGCTGTACAGGAGGACTGCAACAGTCACAATGGATTGACATGAGAGTGACGATGAGAGCTATCGGCGTAGGTTTATATGTTGAGGTACACTATCTTCTTAGAAGTTTTCATTACTATCAATGCATCCCATTAATATATGATAACATTCATGATAACAGCACTCCATGTCCAGCTCGTTAAACAACACAATAAAAATACAATTATTATACTAGACTCACTCAGCGGGCCCCAGGCGTTAAAACACCAAAATAACCAATCTAAACAAATAAATGAAATACTAAAAAGCACCAAGAATCTGCACGCCTCAGGTAAAAAGGTAGAGTGCAAAAGTGGCAGAACCGCCAAAATAGTGCCAATCTTACTCTGCTCAATAAATCAGAATGGTCTCAGTGTTAGCATTGCCATATTGTGTGTACTTTGCATGTTTATCTATGTGGAATTGCTTCATGTTTCTATTTAAATAGGGGTTTGGGGGTCGGGGCTGGGGTGTGGGTGGGGTGTACTCCCTAAAACCTCGGGCGAAGAATAGCCGTGACGCGCAGACGGGAATTAAAAAATAATTGATCACAAAATATTAAAACGAAACGTGCGAACCTGGATAGGTACACCTCGCAAGTGTGGGGTTGCCCACGGTAGAATGTATTCAACAAGGAATACTATGACGACATACCGAGTGTCACGTAGAATAAAACAGTTTTGATGCTTTTTTTTTCCTTTGTGAGAAGGTTTGACAAGGCCCTTAGCTCCTGAGTGGTGATGTGTGACGTCCTGGGCAGGAAGTGACAGTGTATTGACTTCTTTCCTTAATTACCCAGTTGGGGCTCCCTAATTAACCTTTATTTGTTCTGAAGCAGCATAGACTATTTATTTCATTTGGAAGTGGTTATTGGCAAATGTCAATAGGATTGACAAGACATATTTCAATACAGTTAAAGCTCTCACAATACTGTTTATGTTACAAGAATTACAAATTAAAACTAATATTTCATATTCAACAATATCTTAATTTTGACTGTTCCGACGTGTATGTTTTGATATTATCTGTTCGTACACGCATACCATTGACGAACCACATTTCCAATTGCACTGAGTTATTTTGCATGTTGTACGTTAACAAATTAATATATAAGCTACGGTACTGGGGCTTATCTTGCTGTGATTTGTTCTGTTTCATGAATCAATGTATCATTGAAGCAGTATGTCAGATACACTTTCCAACACAAGGTAGTACCTTTGTGTTGTTCTGTGAAGCCATATCACATAAAAATGATAGAACTCTGGATCATTCGCAGATTGTTGCGAAGCGTCATTTTTGACATTTTCAGTCATCACTCGATCCTGAACTGGATCACCAGTGTTATGCCCTTGGTGGTAAAAAACGATGCTTTTTCAGTGCTTCTGTATTCTCAAATCATCTACTATACAATATAACGTCATACTGTAGTTAGATAACTTGTTCCATGGCATTACTTCTAATGTTTAAAGTGCCTAGTGACTACATGTGATGATGATCATGAGTTTAACGTCGGCTTCTGGCTGCAGCCAATAACGCCGACAGGGTAGGTGGGAGCTAAAATAATTAATATGTTTATAATAAGGGATAAACCACCATACCCAAAAAATGTAAATGATGGGGTGTTCACCTAAGTGAATTTTGAATGAAAACGGCTACAAACATGATAATAAATAAAAAGCCGTGATTAGGGAGGGAAATTAAAACATAATGTAGTTTGATGTAATTAGATGAGAAGAGATGAGAAATAGAACTAAACTGATAGATATAAAGTGGGGCTTGTTAGGGTGTGTGTGTGTGTGTGTGTGTGGGGAATTGTATAGCATAGGGGGAGCTTATTTTGGAAACAGTTAAGCTGTTTATAATTTAATAATGGGTAAAGAAAGAAAAGGGGGTTAAACTGGGGTGTGGTGAGGGGGTGTTATGGTAACATTGAAGGGGGCAAGGCAACCTCCAAAACATGGAAAAAACATGTATTTTGAGTAAAAGTAAATATTCTCGCCCATGGGCCAAAATGTTTTTCGCCCATGGGCGAGATTTTTCAATATCGCTCTAAATTAGCTGAATTAGATCAAAATGAGTTGAATTTTGTTTCATGATACCCATAAATATACACTCATTCATTTATAACCTCCAAAACATGGAAAAAACATGTATTTTGAGTAAAAGTAAATATTCTCGCCCATGGGCCAAAATGTTTTTCGCCCATGGGCGAGATTTTTCAATATCGCTCTAAATTAGCTGAATTAGATCAAAATGAGTTGAATTTTGTTTCATGATACCCATAAATATACACTCATTCATTTATAACCTCCAAAACATGGAAAAACATGTATTTTGAGTAAAAGTAAATATTCTCGCCCATGGGCCAAACTGTTTTTCGCCCATGGGCGAGACTTCTTAATATCGCTCTAAGTTAGTCGAATTAAATTAAAAATGAGTTGAAATTTGTTTCATGATACCCATAAATATACACTCATTCATTTATAACCTCCAAAACATGGAAAAACATGTATTTTGAGTAAAAGTAAATATTCTCGCCCATGGGCCAAACATTTTTCGCCCATGGGCGAGACTTCTTAATATCGCTCTAAGTTAGTCGAATTAAATTCAAAATGAGTTGAAATTTGTGTCATGATGCTTATAAACATACACTCATTCATTTATAACCTCCAAAACATGGAAAAACATGTATTTTGAGTAAAAGTAAATATTCTCGCCCATGGGCTAACACATTTTTCGCCCATGGGCGAGATTTTTCAATATCGTTCTAAGTTAGTCGAATTTAAGTCAAAATGATTTGAAATTTGTGTCATGATGCTTATGAACATACACTCATTCATTTATAACTTCCAAAACATGAATTTTGAGCGAAATTAAACATTCTCGCCCATGGGCCAACATATTTTTCGCCCATGGGCGAGATTTTGTAATATCGTTCTAAGTTAGTCGAATTAGGTCAAAATGAGTTGAAAATTGTGTCATGATGCTTATAAAGATACACTCATTCATTTACAACCTCCCAAACATGAATTCTGATCGAAATTAAACATTCTCGCCCATGGGCAGGCCCATGGGCCACTGTGAGCGAGTTTAAATTTGAAGTTTTCGAAGATTTTTTTTTTCAGTTTTTCATCCTTGGCATATATTCATAACAACTGCACGTTTAATTTGGTCAAATCCCTCGTCAGAAAGTGCCCACAGTGCGGAGAGTTTCTCGACTTTTGTGAGTCCAGAATTAAATTGTAACGTGTTATACATATTTTACTTACACAATGTATTTTAGTAGAGTGAGTCGTTTATGTTTCCATAGTTCCACCAGTAGGCATTACATAATGAATGATAACTATCACACTTTTGATATAATCATACATAAATCACCGTTTCATCAAATATTGTTACAACATAAGCCGGAAATGCATGTGATACTGCTGTACCTTTATGCAATATTTACTTTTTCACTCAATAAGTCTTATGTGAGCAAATACCTTATGCAAGTCACTTAAAATGTTTTTGTATGTATGTGGTGGTTATGTACAGCTAAGTATAACATATGTACACTTTCGTTTTCGTTAAAAAACCCACCTTAGTCACTCATTGGTGTGAAAGGTGTCAGTTGAGTTTACACAGGACCCTTTGAGTGCTCTGTTGATACTATTTACAAACATATGGTTCTGCTTTCAAATGCAATATAGAAATGGTGTCACTGCATTCACCAGACATGACTGATTTCCATGTTACATAAACACCCACACTGAGCACCTATCATCACAACTTGACAACGACTGGTAGACATTTTTTAAAATTGTATATAACCTGTAAACACAATTTTAAAGCTTTACTACTTCACCTGTGACAACCAGCTGTAACGTGTAAACACTGAGAAGAGAGAGCAAGGTTCTCGTGTAGAGGGCTGTGTGTGAGTGACATGTGACCTGTACACAAACAGTAGGTCATTAAAAGCTCTTCAACAAAGAGCGAATGAAGACAGCGATTTGTAAAACCCGTACACTCTGGTACTAATCGTCTGTATGTCATAACAAAGATACCTTGCTTGTGACGTTTCGCCGCCTACTATAGCTTATTCGTCATATGGAGGCACCTACAATACTATTGTGCATGTACCTATCAAAAGAAGTGCCGCAACCTCGAATGTGACAGCTCTTTGTGCAGAAAATGTATAGCAGTTTAGATATTAAAAACAGTGGTATATTCTTACTACAGCACGTAGCTCTCCAACTGCGAGATTCCTACTTGGTTTCTGTTAACTCGACAACGCCGTAACATGCCATTACGTTGATTACAGTTCTACAGTTCACTGTGGTGTCACAGTTCAGCACAATCACCACTGAGGTACACAGACTAACATTATGTTCAACACGACATACGTGGACATGACGTTGATTACAGTTCTACAGTCAATAGTAGTGTCACAGTTCAGTACAATCACCACTGAGGTACACAGACCAACATTATGTTCAAGACGACATACGTGGACATGACGTTGATTACAGTTCTACAGTCAATAGTAGTGTCACAGTTCAGCACAATCACCACTGAGGTACACAGACTAACATTATGTTCAACACGACATACATGGACATTATGTTGATTACAGTTCTACAGTCAATAGTAGTGTCACAGTTCAGCACAATCACCACTGAGGTACACAGACTAACATTATGTTCAACACGACATACATGGATATTATGACCCCTTATGAAACTACGTCAACGATAAGTATCACGTGCACACACCGCACGTTGACAAATTATTTCTCAGACTAATTATAACAAAGTATTGATGATCGACCCCGCTGGATACTTCCATGAGCTGTCAGTTGTTAACCTAAGACAAACCTAAAACCCCTGAGCACATTGCATATTGCAAATGGTTTGTCACTGTCTGCGCAACGGTTGAATAATTCTGTGTAAGGGCAGATCAAGATAGGTATTAGCCTGAATCATTTCGATTGGTTTAGAATGCGTAAAGATCTAACATAATAGTTAGACGGTAAGTTACCCATCACCTTTCTGTAAACAACATTCTAAGCCTGCTCCACTCGTCACGCGCCGACAAGTACCTATTTCCCCTACCGATACGGTATTTGATGAGAACATGGATCCCGCAGTGTCAGTGGTTAACCTATGACAAACCCCAAACACATGTGCACATTGCATATTTGCAAGTGAACTGTCACTGTCGACTAATCATTCTGTGTGAGAAAAGATCAATAAAGATATTAGCAGGAGTCCTTTCGATTGAGTTGAAAAGCGTTAACATCTAACAATAGTTAGACTGTGAGTTACATATCATCATTCTGTTCACTTGTCACGCGTCATCGTTCCATATCAAGGTTGTGGTGACATAACCACTGAGTCGATAAAGCAGAGAAGTGTGGAGAACACACACGGCAACTGTCATTCCTATATATGGATATTCAGTCACCACTATACAGCTGTGGACAAAGAGCTGCTGCAGGTGTTATCGACATTTTCGACATTGTAAACTACGCGTTTGCCGTGTCACTGTGAACTGGGACAGGCTGCGATGTGTTATATTTAATATGCGAAAGCCGGAAAGAAATCTTTTGTCAGCCTCCAAACAGATTTTCCTCGCTACTGTAAAATTGTACCCTGTCCCCATTTGAGATTAATCCTCGAAGATAAAAACATGCATTCAAATCTGATTTCACATTTCAGTTTAATTGAAATGCAAATGTAAACCTATTTTCGATTCTTAAATGCATGTTGTTATCTCAGGAAATAAGACCGATTTTAATAGCAATAGAGTATTGTGTGTGCTTCAGCTAGAAAAGCTTCAATTTCCACGTGTGGTGAAACATGTCTGTGTCTAGAATTGCGTTCCATGCTCAATACATATTGAAATATTCAGTTACTAGTACTTTCAGATGTAAAGCCACACGCTGTTCAGCTACAAGGGCAGAGAGTATAGTCAGGAGAAAGCTGCTATCAATGTGTTATATAGTTATGTGTATTATTGTCCTGGACAGATATTGTATCTGAAACAAACACGTGGTGGTATTAATAATGTTTGAATACTATTCTCTGAACGACATACACTTGTTTATATTTACATAACCAGGCGTCAGCTTCATGGCACCCGAGCCTGTATGAGAAGGCGAAGAGCTGTACATGTATACAAATAGTTGTGCATGTATACAAACAGTTGTACATGTATACAAACAGCTGTACATGTATACAAACACTTGTGCATGTATACAAACAGTTGTACATATATACAAACATCTGTACATGTATACAAATAGTTGTGCATGTATACAAACAGCTGTATATGTATACAAACAGTTGTATATGTATACAAACAGCTGTACATGTATACAAACAGCTGCACATGTATACAAACAGTTGTACATGTATACAAACAGTTGTACATGTATGCAAATAGTTGTGCATGTATACAAACAGTTGTACATGTATACAAACAGCTGCACATGTATGCAAATAGTTGTGCATGTATACAAACAGTTGTACATGTATACAAACAGCTGCACATGTATACAAACAGTTGTACATGTATACACACAGCTGTACATGTACAGAAAAACAGCTGCACATGTATACAAACAGCTGTACATGTAAACAAACAGTTGTGCATGTATACAAGCATGTATACAAACAGTTGTACATGTATACAAACAGTTGTGCATGTATACAAACAGTTGTACATGTATACAAACAGTTGTACATGTATACAAACAGCTGTACATGTATACAAACAACTGTACATGTATACAAACAGTTGTACATGTATACAAACAGCTGTTCATGTATACAAACAGCATTACATGTATACAAACAGTTGTACATGTATACAAACAGCATACAAACACAGTTGTACATGTATACAAACAGCTGTATGTATACATACATGTATACAAACAGTTGTGCGTGTATACAAACAGCTGCACATATATACGAACAGCTGTACGTGTATACAAACAGCTGTACGTGTATACAAACAGCTGTACGTGTATACAAACAGCTGTACATGTATACAAAGAGATGTTCATGTATACAAACAGTTGTACATGTATACAAACAGCTGTACATGTATTTAAACAGTTGTGCGTGTATACAAACAGCTGCACATATATACAAAGAGCTGTACATGTATACGAAGAGATGTTCATGTATACAAACAGTTGTACATGTATACAAACAGCTGTACATGTATTTAAACAGTTGTGCGTGTATACAAACAGCTGCACATATATACAAACAGCTGTACGTGTATACAAACAGCTGTACATGTATACAAACAGCTGTACGTGTATACAAACAGCTGTACATGTATACAAACAGCTGTACATGTATACAAACAGCTGTACATATGTACAAAGAGCTGTATATGTATACAAAGAGATGTACATGTATACAAACAGTTGTACATGTATACAAATAGCTGTACATGTTTACAAACAGCTTTACATGTACAGAAAAACAGCTGTACGTGTATTCAAACAGCTGTACGTGTATACAAACAGCTGTACATGTATACAAACAGCTGTACGTGTATACAAACAGCTGTACGTGTATTCAAACAGCTGTACGTGTATACAAACAGCTGTACATGTATACAAATAGATGTACATGTATACAAACAGTTGTGCATGTATACAAACAATTGTGCATGTATACAAACAGCTGTGCATGTATACAAACAATTGTGCATGTATACAAACAGCTGTACATGTATACAAACAATTGTACATATATACAAAGAGCTGTATATGTATACAAAGAGATGTACAAGTATACAAACAGTTGTACATGTATACAAATAGCTGTACATGTATACAAACAGCTTTACATGTACAGAAAAACAGCTGTACGTGTATTCAAACAGCTGTACGTGTATACAAACAGCTGTACATGTATACAAACAGCTGTACGTGTATACAAACAGCTGTACGTGTATACAAACAGCTGTACATGTATACAAAGAGATGTTCATGTATACAAACAGTTGTACATGTATACAAACAGCTGTACATGTATTTAAACAGTTGTGCGTGTATACAAACGGCTGCACATATATACAAAGAGCTGTACATGTATACAAAGAGATGTTCATGTATACAAACAGTTGTACATGTATACAATTAGCTGTACATGTATTTAAACAGTTGTGCGTGTATACAAACAGCTGCACATATATACAAACAGCTGTACGTGTATACAAACAGCTGTACGTGTATACAAACAGCTGTACGTGTATACAAACAGCTGTACATGTATACAAACAGCTGTACATGTATACAAACAGCTGTACATATATACAAAGAGCTGTATATGTATACAAAGAGATGTACATGTATACAAACAGTTGTACATGTATACAAATAGCTGTACATGTATACAAACAGCTTTACATGTACAGAAAAACAGCTGTACGTGTATTCAAACAGCTGTACGTGTATACAAACAGCTGTACATGTATACAAACAGCTGTACGTGTATACAAACAGCTGTACGTGTATTCAAACAGCTGTACGTGCATACAAACAGCTGTACATGTATACAAATAGATGTACATGTATACAAACAGTTGTGCATGTATACAAACAATTGTGCATGTATACAAACAGCTGTGCATGTATACAAACAATTGTGCATGTATACAAACAGCTGTACATGTATACAAACAATTGTACATATATACAAAGAGCTGTATATGTATACAAAGAGATGTACATGTATACAAACAGTTGTACATGTATACAAACAGTTGTACATGTATACAAACAGCTTTACATGTACAGAAAAACAGCTGTACGTGTATTCAAACAGCTGTACGTGTATACAAACAGCTGTACATGTATACAAACAGCTGTACGTGTATACACACAGCTGTACATGTATACAAACAGCTGTACGTGTATACAAACAGCTGTACATGTATACAAACAGCTGTACATGTATACAAACAGCTGTACGTGTATACAAACAGCTGTACGTGTATTCAAACAGCTGTACGTGTATACAAACAGCTGTACATGTATACAAATAGATGTACATGTATACAAACAGTTGTGCATGTATGCAAACAATTGTGCATGTATACAAACAGCTGTGCATGTATACAAACAATTGTGCATGTATACAAACAGCTGTACATGTATACAAACAATTGTACATGTATATACAAACAGTTGTACATGTACACAAACAGTTGTACATGTATAAAAAATACAACAACCTTCCCACAATGTGAGAGTTAGAGCACATGGCTTGTGTCCAGTGTGCAAATATACCTTTATCTGAAACATGTTTGTGAAACACCATTCAGTATTTCTGGCTATGTACGGAAACACCGCATCACCTATATTCTCGTTGACGATGATCATTGCTTTGTTCACTTTGCTAAATGGACTTTGATAGTTTTGTCGTGTATGGACCTATCATCTGCAACTTCACCAGAGATGACTAACTGATGGATCGCCTATGAGTAAGGTATCCGCAGGTATACGAAAAAACACAACGTCCATTATGGGGAATATGAAACTCACCCTCCGGGTAATGCTGTACGCGTGTGCTGTTGGGATGAGTGAGTGAGTGAGTGAGGGTGGGGGAGTGAGTGATTTTGTGTGCGTGTATGTATGTATGTATGTATGTATGTATGTATGTATGTATGTATGTATGTATGTATGTATGTATGTATGTATGTATGTATGTATGTATGTATGTATGTATGTATGTATGTATGTATGTATGTATGTATGTATGTATGTATGTATGTACGCGTGCGTGCATGCGTGCGTGTATGTAATTTAGTTTGTTCATACATTCAATATTATTTCGACTTTATTTATACTAGAAAGTTGTTTTTTTGTGGCATGTCAGTATGGCTAGGGAGGGTTGCTTTGCTTTTTTCATCTGCTCCCTCCAAGGGCTTGGGCAAGTGACGAATACCGCATGTGTGTTTCTTCCGAAACTATATGTCGCCATGAAACATCCAATGTCCAGCCCATACATGCTGGGACTGCTATAAACCACGTTACTTCGGTAAGCGATTGTGTCATTGCTGAAGGAACGTGAACTGCCTGCTCATTCCACATAATATATTTGTTATCAGTTGTTTGTTTGCAAAATTCCATCTGTGTGGCGACGGTCTGTAAATAATCGAGTCTGGAGCAGACAATCCAGTGACAAACACCATGAGCATCGAAATTGGGATAGGTAGATGTGACAACCACGCCGGAAAGCTTGACCACCCGGCTCTTGCGACAAACATGGGTTGTAGAAGATTATAACCCGGATCTGCACGGATGTGGGATAGAATTGAAGTCGGCGAGAAACAACAAAGTAACCAAGTCAAAACCAATTCCAACCCGGATCTTCACGGGTCGTAATCAGTTATAAGCAACAATGGTAAATCTGCTTAAAACCAATCAGACATGTTTCTTGTTAAAACAACCCTCAAAATTTCAATTAAGAGATATAGCGATTATTTATAAGTTAAGGATTTAAGAAATGATATCTCAAAAAGTATTACGAACACCAGATTACAATAGGAACTCACCAAGATACATTTTATGTGAGTTTTATATCAGAACCGGTTAACAGAACGATCATCAAAAGAAATCGGTTATCAACATTCACTAAACACAGGTAAGGGTCCGGTTGCAATAGGTAACTGCTGTAAGAGGTTATGCCCATGAGGTACGTGATCACCTGCAACAGGTGACATATGTGTGCACGACGTCCACGTGTCATCCAACAACTTCCTACACGACAGTTGAATCAAATGTGTTAGTAAAGAGGGCAGCGCCACTGCTGGAGTAATTAACGTTCGTCCTGTGTTCTGGCGAGACCGGGTTCAATCTCGATATTCATGGCTAATCGAATCGAGTCTGGAGACATTGTAATGAGTGTTTTGTGGTCATTGACGTTGTGCAGCATGATTGTGTTGGGAGCAGTTTCGTATCACAATAAAACTGTACTGCACTCCATATTACTCATGGTAGAGTCTCATGTTGGCATTGTTCATTGTTTCATCTTTCATGATGATAATGCTGGCATGCTATGATTGTGACCTTGTTCCTCCAAAAGCCAAACATCCCTGCCACGCCATAGCCAGCACTGCCCCCCAGCACTCCTTTTTGAACACATCTGGGGCGTGCGGTATTGGTGGACACTGATGCGTGGACGAACATCGGCCGACTCATGACGAATGTCAACGTCCAAACGTACCCACAACACTCAGTACTGCTCTGCTTGATGCGTCAAACAATACGGATCGACCCACGAGAGGTTTGCCTCCAACTATGTACATCTGGTCTAGTGATGTTGGATGCTAAATAACAAAACAGTTCGAAATTGCTCTCTAATAGGCTACGTACAAGCAGATATGGCCACATGCCTCCATTTGGACCAGATGGTGACGAAGACAAAGACTGATTATTCCTAATATCCCATACGTTCTAGCACACATTATAGTGTATTAATTTAGGACCAAGACGTGTACCTCTACGATGACCGCCACATTATAGTGTATTGATTTAGGACCAAGACGTGTACCTCTACGATGACCGCCACATGCAGGTCGCATTAACTGAGTCGTCACAGTCTGCTGTGCATGCTTTTTGGTACCAACAGTCGACAGCCCAGGTTTGGAATCTCTGCGTCGTCACTATTGTTTTACTGAGCTCTTGATGGACAACTTCACAACAGCGTTAGTGATCTACAGTGATAGTTACTTCTTTACATATAAAGATTGCCACCAACTACGTAAAGTCCAACATGTGGATACCGCGATGGATGCTACACCCGTATCCAACAAGAGAAGAAGCAGAGCAAGAGCAGCGAAAACATAACCTGCTCTCATCAATACTGGATACTACACCCGCGATAAAGGTGTCCTCGACAGTACGAGACCAGGCATCTTGCAAAAAGAAGGACACAACGGATCAGGCAGTAGGATACGCTCATTATAAAAAAGCAAGAAAATTGTGTTGGGGATAACGTTGGTTATAATGATGTAACAAGAAATGTACTCACCTAAACTCCTACAGCTGCATGGAAGTTCACATGCAACATAATTGTGAGAATCTTCAAAACACTATTATTTTGTTGTTGTTGTTGCATAATCCCGCTCTCAACAATATTCCAGCTATATGGCGGCTGCCCTTAAACTCTTCACAGAGTAAAGATACAGTAAAGATGTGAGACAAAGCATACATCAACATGGCCATATCTGATTTCCAAATGTCTGGGTTCAATGTTGAGTTCTAGGGATGTAGGACTGAGTGTTCGAATTAGGAGATAAACATCATGTGTTGGCCAATTTCCGGGTGTTATTGAGTCTTTAATGCACGGGAATTCATTAGATAACCGACGGTGGTATCGACACTGTAAACACAAAAGTAAACCAAAAGGCCCACAAGGGTTTTACTGTCTGCACTTATTGACATCGAGTAGGGTACAGCAGTGAAGTGTCATCAGCTGGCCGGTTCAGCTGGCTCCCCATGGTAGCATCTGGAACAAACGATGCATGTCAGTTGTCATCGCCTCGTACAGCCTCCTACAGTAAACTACTCCGTAGCACCCCGTTTCTTGGTTTGCAGTTGCTTCATTCGGCTAACATTACTGGTGGAAACATTGCGTTTATGTTTTTCGACGGATATAATGTCTCAGGTCGACTCACAATTAAACAGCGACACGGCAACGTTCGCAATGCTTACATTCCCACAATGCATTTAAGTTGTAGAATGAATGAATTCACGTGTTTGTTAAGAATGAAAAAATAGTTACGTCAGAATGTGACCTAATTGAGAGGTCATCGGTTATCCAATCAAATCGTTAGAATCTCAGGTCAAGTCGTTACGACACAGGTCAACGCGATACGACACTCGTGTGACGTACGAGATTAGTATGCAACTACCCGTACGTTGACCACGTGGGTAATAAATGTACTTATCAGTCAGGTATTCCGACTATATGGTCAACCGCGAGCAGGATTTTGCCGCTCGGTGGAAACGTTCAGTGTTTTGTTTGTACGAGCTAGAAAGCCGCTCACCTGTGTTTGTGTGTACACGTCAGAAATTCCGTTGAACTTGTTATTGTTATATTTTGCTACGCCGATGTTGGCAATTCGACTTATGTGTTTACTTGTACGTTCCTGTATATCTTATCTAAAACCATTACGATTGACTATTTATCAATGCCTGTACACATGTTCTCGTCAGTCATCATGGATCCGCGGTACCGGTTGTTTCCGTACCGTAATTTACTCATCACTCGTAATGTACTGTATGATGTCATTTTTGTTTATTGATATTTCGGGACGAAATTTTAAAAGAACAGGGGGATACTATTAACACGGAAAAACTAGACAAAGTTTTACCAATATTTTATAACGATATGCGTTATTGAAAACTGGAAATATTACAGACTAACCGACTACCTTCCTCAATGTCACATTGATAACGAACATCGGACATCATCCGGGACCAGTATCTCTAAAGCTAACAGAACCAAGGTGCATTACCTTTATCTGTCTTTACGGGTGTTTGTATTCCACGTTGGTCAAATCACGTGCGTGCCACATATACCTTCGTGGCATACTCGCGACTGGCCATCGATGCTTCGGTCCAACTAAATGACATAATCTCACGTTCACAATAACAACGTTATCGTAAGTTTTATCTATAAACGCGATTATCTGCGATAGGTAGAATAGGTATATAATGCGGATGGCAGTTACAAATGAGGGGGTGGTTGTCTAGTAAATTCACTCAGGTGTGTAACTTTACTTTCTTCAAGTTCGAGAAGTCTTTACCATTTCTCTTGTGTGTTAACTTTAATCTTACTGGATATCTCTTTACTACTTGTTACCCTTGGCACATTTTTCAGGTTGATGTGGAACGCGACATGCTTTATTACATGTCTCATATCTTCTGTATTACAGTTTAGGATTGTGTATTTCATACTGATCTTTGACACTACACTGTTATGTGACTATTATAGAATTTATAGAGTGTGCTGGATATTTTAACTGTTGCATTACGTTGTGAGTACTATGTTGTCTTGTGACTGCCACATAATGTAGATTGTATGAACGCCCACTGGGGTGATGTGTAGAATATTGAACTATTGTTGTGTACATTGGAATATGTATCGTGATGAATGTAGTATGTGTCGTGTGTAACGAATCTACATGTACTTTGATATCTGATTGCATTGTGAACATGTTCTAATAATTAATTGTAAACCATTCTATTATTGACTGATTATGAAAATGATCCTGTGACTGCTGTGTAATAAACTCCTTGTTTATTTTACTCAGGTGTTGTGTTGTGTGTGGGTTGGTATGGTCAGACCTCTTGCCAAGCGAGCTAATTCCCCAACACTCGCGTTTTAACACTTATGAACTGGTGTAGGCAAAGATCGTATTGGAATCAAAAAGGAAAACTCCACAAGCATTTGGTGCTGGAGAAAATCTTAAGTGCATGTTTTTAAGAACAATGATATTCAATTGCACGTTTAACTTCCTTTGGTCAATTTGTGTCGGTAGTGTCGTATTGCGGAGCAATTTTATTGTTGGGGGGATTAGCGATCCCCGTTAGGGTTAGGGGGATTAGCGATGACATAAGTGATAACTGAAATGGGTATCCGATGACCGCATTGGATCACAAAGGTAATTAGTCAATTGGGTATCTATATGATCAGTTTCTACAAATTACGGTTGTTATAGATATTTGGGCTAGTCATTTCAAGGTGTGTCAAATGACATCAACAGCGTTACACTGAACCGTAAAAGTAAATGAAGCAAAATACCTGATGGCCCCTGTTGCATAAAAAAACATGTGTTTTCTCCTGCCCCACAATGGCATATTTCAAACACCCTAAAAATCTCTATCTCACTCTCACTCACTCACTCACTCACTCTCTCTCTCACTCTCTCTCTCTCTCTCTCTCTCTCTCTCTCTCTCTCTCTCTCTCTCTCTCTCTCACTCTCACTCATTCACTGCATTAAGTTTAGCCAAGTGAAGGGAGCACAGTTTTTCCCGTCGGACTATAAATGCATCCAATGAACGTGAATCGTCAACATGGTCCGCTCTAAAAACACGATCATTATTTCATCAAGGAATACGTCACATCGTGCAATTTAATTTTAAATTAGTGTAAAAATTAGATACAATATCTCGTCCCACCGTGAACTCATCTCGACGTCAAAGGCAGTTAATCGCACGACTATGATTAGGGTGCTTTCCTCCCCATGTGCACTGTTGGTCGTCCTACCTACCTTGCACGTCATGTATCAGATACCATTGTTTTATTACTCAAGTTATGGTTACAAACATCCATGTTCGTCCATACTCGAGTACCACAAAAGGCCAAATGTTTGTTAGCAATTTTACAGTTCGGTTATTTTCACGACTGACCATGTTGAAATAAGTAATTCCATCATTAATAACTCCCTCGCCCCAAAAATAAAAATATACATACATGTCAGTTATCCATCCCTTAATAAGTACTGCCGATCTGCAATTTGTACAGAACATATGGGCTGCACTAGGAGAGTGTTTCAAATCTTTTACACCCAAATAAACGAATCGTAAAAACGCTTGCCTTACCCACAATCGATAAATGATACTGACAATGTTAATAAGTTTGCACCAATGAATGTTTTTATCTTTCGGAAAGTTCACATATATTTTGTATTCAAACAAATGGCGAGAAGTCGATCGAAACATTGTCCGTAATTTAATAGTTAATAATAGAATATATTTATCATTTATTCTTCTAAGAGTTATCTTAAAACCTATCTTTGCATATGTCTCTGTGCTTGAATGATTCCAGTGAATGGTTGTTTATTAGTATTACTTATTGCTTCAGATGTGAAACAACACAGGCATTAGACGGGATACGGTGTAGCTGTGCGAGCTGCCGGCCACCGCTCTACCTGCTATAGCAGTACATACCCTGGGAAACAATCTAAGCATGTTGCTATGCACTCGAATGCATTTTGAAATAGAAAATATTTTGAATGTATATAATTGTTCCGTTTGTGTTCACTAGTTTACAACACAACAAACATGTTATGAATCTTTTTGCAGATTAATTTCTTACTCTCGTCTGCATGGAATGAATTTATGTTTACACAAAATACCCAGCCACAGAGTACTTCTGAATTACCAAGTGCGGGAGGAATGGTTGCTAATTTAACAGACATAAAAACGTCGTCAAACGTGGACAATGTTTCTGCACAGGTTAGCTGAAATTTGTGCACATATAACACGCCACTGTTTTTACGTCTCAGGACCAGGGCTCGTGAATTCAAGTACAGAGGTAGTGACGTCACCATCGCCGTTCTGACATCACAGGTTTCCATACGTCTGCTGTCCGTCCAAGCTGTCAAGAAGAAGACTTGACCATAAGCTTGGTTCTCGAAATATTAAAATGACTAAAATATTCTCTCGGTTCTCGTGTTGAGGGAGGAAGGATGGATTGGATGGGTGAAAGGAGTCGAAAGAGAAATGGAGAATAGCACTAGTGTCCTATTTTTCATTGAATGTGATACAATATATAAGTTCATATGAAATCACTCAATGATTAAATGATTACTGAAAGCTTGAATTAAACAAACCTAACAATCAAAGAAAATATATATGTAGTATAACATTTACAGCAGCATAGCACATCATGTTGCATTGCTCATGTCAGCAGACAGCTAATTTGTGAGGGTTGGGCGATATCAGGCGATCAGATCAGTAATGTGTGACACAGTACCAACACTCCCCCCCCCCCTCCCCCCCCCTGCGTATATCTTATCGTTCATACTTCAGGTTTAGTTTTGTGATTGATATGTAGACATGTATGTACATAAATGTTGCAGTGGTACAGCTCTGTGGAGTGGGGTGGGGTGAACATCCGCAAAGCAAACTTGATGTTGCACCGTAGGAGGCCGGTAGCCTTGTGGCCGAATGCCCGGGTTCGATTGCAAACATGGTTAAAGTCATTTCTGGCGTTCCCGGTCGTGATATTGGCTAACCACACGTGTTGTTCCTTCACAAAATACCCCGAGTTTTCAAACCATTCCCCGCCTCAGTGCCACTCTGCAATGTCACCTCTGCGGCAAGTACCAGCAGCAACATGCTCCCAGTGGTCGGAAATGTTTAATAAAACTGTAAATTCTGTATTTGAGGGTAGAGCCACAATAAATGATAACACGCCACATGTTTCGCCATTCACCACAAACGTAGGCATGACTAGAAAATTGTGTAGTTGACTGACGTACACGGAAGTACGTAGAACTCCCATCCTGAACATCCTGGGTTCGTAACGCTCAAGACATGTTCTTGGAAATGTTGCTTTACAGACATACTAATCCACAGTGAAACATACTCCTATACCTTGATATAAACAACATGATGAGTACAGTTCACGTAAAAGTAATGCCGCGAAAATCATCTCGTACTCTCTATCCAGGCTTGAAACCACATCGTCAACATAGGTGAACGGCTGGGCTTTTTTCAGATATTTGTAGGCCGCTTCAGTTAGCTAGCACTGCCTCTCTTAATCTGGAGGTTTTCAGAGGAGGAAATAAGAGGCTACCAACCAGGTTAAGGCCTGGCCCCCACACGTTATTTAGACCAAAGGGAAGGTTACAATATATGGATGAACAACTTCATTATTACAGTGGGAGCCACGTTTCAGTGTAGCTTCTAACACAAGCAAGTATCAGAACCTAGACCGAACGTTTGTTATATTGATATCCTTCCTTAGTGCCCCAACATGTAAATGCCTCTCAAAGACGTTTGTTTAGACGCCACGCCACGCCACGCCACGCCACGCCACGCCACGCCACAAACACAGGATATGCCACCCAAAATATATGCCGTGAACTGGTACTTTTCAGTTATTTGTGGGTCGATTCTGTCTGTCTGTCTGTCTGTCTGTCTGTGTCACCCAACCGACATACCTACACGCGTACACAGTGAAATGCATAATTTATGTTGGCAACATACCAGTAGTGGATAGCAAGAATCAGCTCAGCACTGTCACTATCCCCTGTCCCCTGTCCCTGTCCCTGTCCCTGTCCCTGTCCCTGTCCCTGTCCCTGTCCCTGTACCTGTACCTGTACCTGTACCTGTACCTGTCACATATGAAGGACGAAACTACCATTGCAGCAATTGCAATTCTGGCACCTCGCCCAACTCTAGGGATCCAACAGGCCGGGCCGTGCCGTGCCGTGAGGCGAGATCCAGAGGCAGCACTAAACCATTAAATACTCTATCCTCCTGGTAAGTCGTATTTGGTAAAACAATATAAATATTACACCCTGTATGTTGGGGCGGCCATTTGTATTTAGGCACGCAATAGCAGTTATTGTGTAAATTCTTTGCTTCAGTTTATACAAATGTGTATTTCATGTGACATTTCAAAAGTCATGTACACCTAGATCGCTCAGCATGCATCATACGGAATGTTTGAACCAACCAACCAATCAACCAACCAACCAACCAACCCCGATAACTTTTCATAACTTCTCTGAACTTAACACCATAAAGTTCCCGGGTCGACCCCGCCTTCAACATTGTTGTCTTCAATATTTCCTCTATACACAAAACGTCAAGCTAGGACTAATAGAAAGAGCTCACGGAAAACATGAAGACATTTTCCAATGTGAAGAAAAAACACCTTTCGGAATTTCAGTTGATTAATCATGCTCAAGTGGCTATATAATACCACATGTCTCAACTCATCGCACATTTGTGCAACATTATTCAGAGCCAAACAACCGTACTGCCTCTCCACCCACGACATATGAGGTTTTATTCAACCCCTCCATTAATACAGTGTAGGAAGCCCTCCAACAATGTTTTTAACTTAACTAAGTATCTCCGTGGGGCAGATGAAAAGAAAATGTAATTTTAGCATTCCAAAATTTAAAAAAATAAATAAATAAATAAATAAATAAAATAAATAATGAAATTTAGAAGAAACATCACATCAATCACATACAGTTAAATGCTGAGACTAATATACTGAATCGCGGGAGTTATACGAGCTTTGAAACAAAACAAAAAAAACTGCAAATTTGAAGACAACAATATGCACAAAACAATAGTTTCCACCACAATCATCTCCCAACCAATGGGATACACATACCAACGTCCAATTTGTGTGTATGATGAGTAAACAATTAGCCACAAGGTCGAGCTTGAGTCTTAACACACACAACACGACCAACACCATCAACACACACTTGCCATTAAGTACTCATAATTAACAGATAAAGCCTCCGTGCCTGTCACACCGTGTGAATTCTGTACAACAATGTACAACATTACACAGGGCCACACGGCCTCTATCATTCATACAATGTAGAAAGAGCGTGTTTCAAATGTTGTTCTGTGCGCTGTTTGTTGTTTTACTCCGCACTCGGCAATATTCCAGCTGTATGGCGGCGGTCTGTTGGTAGTTGAGTCTGTACCACACAGACAATATTCCAGCTGTATGGCGGCGGTCTGTTGGTAGTGGAGTCTGTACCATACAGACAATATTCCAGCTGTATGGCGGCGGTCTGTTGGTAGTTGAGTCTGTACCATACAGACAATATTCCAGCTGTATGGCGGCGGTCTGTTGGTAGTGGAGTCTGTACCATACAGACAATATTCCAGCTGTATGGCGGCGGTCTGTTGGTAGTGGAGTCTGTACCATACATACAATATTCCAGCTGTATGGCGGCGGTCTGTTGGTAGTGGAGTCTGTACCATACAGACAATATTCCAGCTGTATGGCGGCGGTCTGTTGGTAGTGGAGTCTGTACCATACAGACAATATTCCAGCTGTATGGCGGCGGTCTGTTGGTAGTGGAGTCTGTACCATACAGACAATATTCCAGCTGTATGGCGGCGGTCTGTTGGTAGTGGAGTCTGTACCATACAGACAATATTCCAGCTGTATGGCGGCGGTCTGTTGGTAGTGGAGTCTGTACCATACAGACAATCCAGTGATCAACAACATGAACATCGATCTCCGATAGTGGGAGAAGATGACATGTGTCAACCTCCAAGATTGTGGTTCACCTTAGGACTATAAATAGTTTAGCTGAGGTAGAGTGAAACTCTCTCCTAGATAACTTCATAAGCACGTGTTGATGTGTTGGTACTAACACCAACGCACAGGAAAAAGCATTTTAATCTATTATAACTGTATCATTTGAAACTGAGAGGAATGTCACTCATATCCCACGACGGGTGGTCAGAACAGTTCGCAACTGGGTAGATCGATGTTCATGCTGTTCATCACTGTATTGTCTGGAGTAGATTATTTACAGACCACTGCCATATAGCTGGACTCATTCATATCCCACGGACTGTGCTTACAATTTATGCAATCTAACCAGTCTGCAGCCTGTGTCTGTGGTTGTGGTGTGAGAATGTTTTACCTGCTTTGAGAGGGGTGTGGGGGGGTGTGGGGGGGATACTACCAACAACATCCTCATCATCATCATCAGCAGCAGCAACATTAACAACATCATCAACCCAAGCCCATGTCATATGAACGTTTTTCCCTACACAGCATTTATGATATGTAGAAAAATCGTGTTTCAAGCCGGCATTGAAAGCTGATATACTTTACCGAAAATGCTCTGTTTATCTTGTCCAAATCAGGGTGGGGGTGTTACGGTGAAGAAGCAATGGAAATTATTCATTTTGCCACACGTGATTATTCTCGGCAGAAGCAGACGCCACCTTGGTTCCGTTAACGGCAGTGTTGGAAATATTTGCCTGGCGCTTCAGTCACTTTAAGCAAGCGCGTGGGTTTCAGGATACCATGTACGGCTCTTTTCCACAAATTTATGTGGCGCTTCAATCAGTTTGTGAGGCAACCAAACCACCTGCAACGTAGTGATACCATCGTTCCCAGGGGAAGACAAATATACACCCTATCACACTATCCCCGAAGTCTCAAATCTCACCCCGACATATTTGTGTTTGTTTGCAAACTTACAACCAGCATGTATTACTGGGGGTCTGTCGGCCCTGCATACCAACGGACATCGTGCATGAGAAGTGCATGAAGTTTTGAGACAATAGCGTCTCGCTTGTTGATCAGCAGTCAACAGTGAGTGAGTGACTGAGTGAGTGTGTGAGCGAGCGTGCGTGCGTGCGTGCGTGAGTCATTATTTTGTATGAACTACTATACACTATTGCCATTTCTGTTTGGATGTTGTTTAACGCCGTACTCCGGAATATTCCAGCTATATGGCGATGTTCTGGTCTGTAAATAATCAAGTCTGAGACCACACAATCCAGTGATCAACAGTATGAACATTAATCTACGCAACTGGAATACGATGACATGAGTCAACCAAGTCAGCGAGCCTGACCTTCCGAACATGACTATATATAATAGGTGAGGTGAAATTGGGTTTAACGTCGTGCTTGAGAATGTTTCGCTCATATGACGACGTGCATGGGTGTGCATGTGTATGTGTGGCTGCTTGTACTAGCCCAGACTGAAGCTGGTTTTATAGTGCTAGACCACTGAGATACCATGCCGCAGTGAAGCATGAATACCCCACTCAGACACATTATACTGACTCCGAGCCGACCAGTCCTTGTTGTACCCATTAATGCCGAGCGCCAGGCAGAGACCAACAAGTACCATATTTTTAACGTCTTGTGGTATGACGCCGTCGGGGATCGAACCCGCGACCTTCCGCTCTCCGGGCGGAAGCTCTAACATATATAATATATATAGGTTATATACCATTGTAGTGGCGTTGATCCTTATCAATTCGATTATCATACACAACTTTCAGCTGCATGCAAGTCATTCTGTGAATGATACAGTGTGTAAAGTGTTAACTCCCTTTACTGTCTACCACTCACTTTCATGCTCTTGGTCATATCAACTACGTTTGACGTTATACAGCTAACGCTGGTGTTTTTCTCACTGTCATGATGTTGTGATGCAAGTACACAATTGTTGGAGTCATAATTTTTATTTATAGTTGAAACGGTTACCTGGGAAATGGCAACGTATGTTTAAATATACCATAAAATAGTTTAAAAAAATATTATTTACATTCAAACATGGGTTACTCTGTGATCGTTTTTTTTAATTAGTAGTATGAGATCTTTGTGGTTCAGGCATTTTTGTGTATTTACAACACATGGAAGAACAGTCAGTGTGGTAGTCAGTGTCACGTCACAAATGCGGCACTGGATACATAACGGTACGGGCACTAGATCTATATTTACGGTCTGTGATAGCCGGGGTTGATAGTCAGGTTATGTTCTATGTAATATCCAAGGGGGAAGGAAACCGTCCTGCATACACAAGCAAGTGTGTATACTTTGACTACGTGATTGTGCAGCCACCATTTATTCGTTCAACAACACGGAACAGCCAAATGTCTATTAATAGCAAGGGTGCTTTCCAGACAGTTCACGCCAATCTCAAAACCCATGATGCCGGTGCTCTTTGAGCCTGTGGAACCATAGCATCCTGGATTCTGTACCGGTAGTAGCAAGGCACCAATCGGGGTAACGGGTACAACAACCCATTGTCAGTAGGAACTCTCTTTTGAGGAACTACTTAAAAAGGTGCATGACCCCCCGAAATCTGACCTTTCCCTCTTAACCAATCCAAACCCCTCCCTTTTTCCGCCTACCACCAGGCGCTTCGCTCCCTTTCCTGCCTTTCGCCTTCATCACTCGGGCTCATCTATTTTTCTCAGGCGTTCGCTATCGCTTTTTAGGCTTTGTTTTTAAACGCAGCATTGTTTACATTTACTTCATATCAAAACACGCTTTTTACAAAAGTTTTTACAATTTTGTTGAATAGATTTTTATATTTTATATTTTTTTTAAAGTCTTTTATTGCTCTTTCAAACATACCAGAATATTTTTCACACTGCTGCAGTTTTTGCACCATGCATTGTATCTGCCCTGCTCAAAATACTTATTGCTTGAAAAAATACCTTCACAACGCAGGCTTTCTGTCAAAACAGAATTATGCATACTTAAACTTTATTTTATTTTCATATACCAATAGTTTTTTACATTAAGTTCTCTTTTTTTCTCAGAGCTGCCATTCATTTTGCTCGATTCCATTTTTCACATAACCCCGCAGCTGGAGGAATCACTGAGGATAACCCGCATCCCTAGGCACCCCGCAACCCCATTCGTAACTACTCCCTCAGGCAAGCCGGGATGGCGTCTCGTACCCTCTCGTGGCCATGTTTACGACTGGGCCCTGTCTAACAAACGGGCATGGAGATTAAAATAGTCTAGTACTATTCAGGAAAGATAACTCTGAATTTCAAAACATGGCTCCTAGAATATCCTATATCCCGTCAGCAATACAGTCATTCCCTTTGTAAATATGTTTCAGTGTTTAAAGTTTCAGATCCTTTAGCTCAAGGTATATGTTTAACTTGTGATTGCATAGTTTAGCGAAGTTTCAAACTTCAATGGCGCCGCCATTTTCATGCTTCGAAATGCGTTTTACTACGCGCGATTTGATTGGTTTGCCAAGATTCTTGGCAATAATGGCGTACGATAGGGGTACGAGTCTTCTTGTAGGTCACGGAAAGAGGCGAGGCACGAAAACAGGTGACAGTGTCTTCCCTGAAAGAGTGACTGCAACTGGCTGTCCAAAACATGACAATGTCATGAACATGCTTCGTGCCTGTTTGAGCTAATGTCAGTTAACTCCGCGCCCAAAATATAAAATGTCGAGTGAAATACATTGATGTACTTACCTCCACACGCATGTGACACACGTTCCTGACCAGCGTTGCAAACTGCACCCTTGGTGAGCGGTGTGCGCCACAGACCCCCACTGCGGGTCAGAAAATCGATAAATTAGGCCCCGGTTTAGTATCAACACCCCCTACTATATAATATGTAAAGGTTCAGCACAGAAATACGGCGACATGATCGAAAACCAGACAATTACGCACACATCAATCAATATATCCTATTTTAAAGGCCTCACCGGGATCAAAAGCTTTTGTCCATATTTCCTATGTGTGTAGGAGGCATATACACGTGCTCTCAGTGGGGGTGCATTTGTTTTGTTTTTTTTAATTGCCAAAGACCCGAGTTGCTGTGCCGGAAGTATACCAAACTAGGTCGTCAGCGCCGGGCTTTACGTCCTCCGGCGATCTGATTTGCTACTGATAAAACTACAAATACACGTGCAAAAATGAGAGGGAATATCAAACGTCTTTAATGCATAAAGTTTTGACAAGATGTCACAGTGTGATGTTTTATCTTGGTAAGAATAATTTAAAAAACGAGTAAAATTATTTTAAAAAACCCACACACATAATAATCCATTCAGTGAGTGTAATGTGTTCTGCCATAGAATATTAACATAAATATATTTCAGTGTGAAATTTGACAATGTGAAAAAGAATATAATTGGTGACCATTTTTGTTGTTGTAATATATCTAGGTATTGGATGAAATAATTAGATGTTGAAATATATCCTTCTCTGTTATGACACATGGTCAATTTGAATTACTACTTTTCAGCATAAGTTCAAACCATGCCCATATTCCCAGCACTTCTGTTGATGTGGAAACTTGTGACGTCCATATCCCCAGCACTTCTGCTGATGAGGAATCTTGTCATGTCCATATTCGCAGCACTTCTGCTGACGATGACACTCGTCATGCCCATATTCCCAGCACTTCTTGTGATGAGGAAACTCGTCATGCCCATATTCCTTGCTCTTCTGCTGATGAGGAAACTTGTCATGCCCATATTCCCTGCACTCCTGCTGATGAGAAAAACTTGTCATGCCCATATTCCCAGCACTTCTGCTGATGAGGAAACTTGTCATACCCATATTCCCAGCTCTTCTGCTGATGAGGAAACTTGTCATGCCCATATTCCCAGCTCTTCTGCTGATGAGGAAACTCGTCATGCCCATATTACCAGCACTTCTGCTGATGAGAAAACTTGCCATGCCCATATTCGCAGCACTTCTGCTGACGACGACACTCGTCATGCCCATATTCGCAGCACTTCTGTTGATGAGGAAGCTTGTCATGCCCATATTCCCAGCACTTCTGCTGATGATAACACTCGTTATGCCCACATTCCCAGCACTTCTGCTGATGAGGAAACTTGTCATGTTCATATTCCCAGCACTTCTGTTGATGATAACACTCGTCATGCCAATATTCCCAACGCTTCTGTTGACGAGGAAACTTGTCATGCCCATATTCCCAGCACTTTGCTGTTAATGACACTCATCATGGTCATAATTTGAAGTATTATGTATGCCAGAGTTTTAAAACGCAGTATATAAGAAATGTTATTTTGGCTAAACGTACGAATTATCGCCAGTGACTGAGGGGATGGTGTAAATCCAACTAGGGTCCATGCAGGTACTGTAATGTAAGTTCCCATGGAACCCAGTATGGTGATCTACTGTCGTAGGTACTTTGATGGGGTATGGGTTTTATCTGGAAATATAGACATGTTTGTATATTCTCTGAGTTAAGTTGAAGTTGTGTTATCTAAATCTAAATCACAGTGCTGACAATATACATGAAATATCAGCAGCTTATTATCACGACCACCAGCACAGCCATGTACAGATCAGCTGCCTGCGTGTAATTAACCCTAATTAACTTTAGAGTATGGCCGGTTGGCCACGGAAGCGTAACATTGTGGATGAGGTGCATGCTGGATACTGCAGGTGGATTCATACATGTATCGTAATACGATACAGGGCAGCCTGACAGTCAGTAGTATATAGACAATGAATTCTGGATGTAACGGGACTTGACCCTCGGACAGCGGCTAGGCAGGTGGGCTGACGATCGCCTCTGTGATGCCGCCTGGCCGTTGCTGCACTACCATGTAATTGCATATCTAGCTGCCGAATAAAGTGTTGTGGATCCACTGATGGACTACTGTGTTTGAAGAGACAGATATCCCAAAACCTTTAACCAGCCCGGGATACTACCTTCAGTGACTGGCGATCTATAGCCCATTGCTATATTGTTCTCTGTAGTGATATATTTTTGCGATTACATGCTAGTTTTAAATGTTCATCTGTGACAGTATAGCTATTTTAGTGTCCTTCGTTGACAGATATTGATATTGACTAAGTTTATGTTAATGTGGAACTCTCATAGTCACGATATGGCTGAAATACTGCCGATGTGACTTTAAATTTTCACTCACTCACTCACGTACTCACGCACTCACTCACGCACTCACGCACTCACGCACTCACTCACTCACTCATTCACTCACTCACTCACTCACTCACACTCACTCACTCACGCACTCACGCACTCACGCACTCACTCACGCATTCACGCACTCACTCACTCACACAATATGAAGAACCGGACTAGAACAGGATGGAAGTAACTTATGCTTATCAATTTCGGAATCGGGTTGTCTGGTTGGTTTGCTTTGGTGAATGCTTGTAACCGCATCCCAGTTGCACACATTGATATTTATGATTACCCTTGATTCAATGAATTACTCATTGTGTCTTGACATTTATCGCTGTCGAGGGAACGCTTCAACCACTAGTTTTACAGAAATCTTAGCCCTGGAGATACATAATGTCTACATGTCAAGTATTTATTATGTGTATTTTTCACATTTTTACAGCGATGTCCAAGCGAACATTTCTTGCGGTGTTTCTAACTCTGATCTCGTTCATCGGGTACACTGCCTTCTGTAAGTATCCATCAAGTGTAATAACTGTAATTTACAGTGATATTGCCAATATTTCAAATGACTTTAATTTATAACTCAATTTAATACAAATGGCAATTCCAATGACTATTCACATCTTTCACGGGGAATGAGAAAAGTGTCACATTTATTCATATTAATATAATCATCCTACTTGTTCAGGCATCCAGCTCCTGAGAGGGTACCGTTAGTCCATGCCATTCAAAGAGAATTGTATCAACCACTGTTGTCGAACAATTGTCGACCGGTGAAGATCCGGGTTAGAATTGGTCTTCACCCATGTTTGTCGTAAGAGGCGGCTAACGGGATCGTGTGGTCAGATTCACTGACTTTGCTGACACATGTCAATAGCGTAGATCGATGGTCATGATGTTATTCAGTGGATTGTCTGGTCCAGACTCGATAACTGGAATATTGCTGAGTGCGGCGTTAAACAACATAGAAACAAACACTCTATAGTATGGGTCATTACGATCGGGGAAAGTAGCCAGCCAATATTGAGAAGCTGTGCATCCAGAGTCCATGCAGGTAGAGAAAGTACTGTACCCATGGTCTATCAGTATGGTGATCAACTTTCAGTTGATGGCAATCTGTAGCCCATTTCTATATTGTATTTTCTGTAAGATTCAAATATTTTGAGGGTCACATGCTAGTTTTATATCTGTATCTGTGATATTCTAGTTATTTCTTTGATGGGCATTTTAGAAGTTGAGTTGATGAAGAATGATGAAAATTTTTATGGATATACAACTTGTTTTATTCTGTGAAAGGCAACGTTTCGACATAGATTCTAATGTCGTTGTCAAGCAAGTGATACATGGTAAAGTTTTCAGAACATATTGTGGAGGACATGTACAGAACATTTCAAAATTTGAAAACAAGTGTGATGCAGTTCCCCCTTTTGAGTTATACCACATGTTCAAGTTTCATTCCGGTGAGGGTCGGTGGGGTAGCCTGGAGCTTAAAGCGTTTGAATATCACGCCAAAACACGAGTTCGATTCCCCACATGGGTACAACGTGTCAAGCCCATTTCTGGTGTCCTCCGCCGTGATAGCATTGACCATTCTCCGCATACCAATGAATACCCGTTGATAGGCGAGGATCCTCAGCGTGATATTGCTTGAATATTGCTAAAAGCGGCTTTCCTTGCATATGTTTGAGACGGTTTTTCCCCCAAAGCGGGTACATTTATCATTACTATTTTGCTGTGTTCACATGTTCCACATAAAGTCGGAATCGCACAGTGCAAACTACTTTTATCATATCTTACCTTCATGTAAAATACTTTATTTCATTGGTCAATGACGCTTTAACAATTTCTATGTCACCCCTCCCAGGAGGGTGACAACTGGAAAACATATTACCCGCTGCCACGGTAACCGCCAAACTCTCCGCCGAGAAACTGTATCGCTAACAATCGAACGACGTCATAATATGACGCATGCAGTGTACGGAGTTCGAAAACCGTTCGACTAGCTGTTTTGAGTTCACTATGTACACATTTATCTTACCGACTTTCACTGCTTTATTTAAACCATTTTATACATTGAATCGTTTGCACACTCAACTTAAACATAACATAATCATTTTCAGAGCAGTTTTAAGTTTTTCACAATATGTTTCACAGATGTTAAAATCCAGTCGAGAGGCAAACGCCATTTTGTTTACGTGTCATTTAGTCGGTAGCGAGCTTATGGATCTTCACAATAAAATAAAAGGATGTTTTGTACAGTTAACATGGAGGTAAGATAAATACGTTGTAAGCTTCTCCCTCGGGTAATACGGTCTGATGTACGGCGTGCATCAGACCGTATTACCCTCGAGAGAAGCATACAACTTTCCATATACTGGTGGAAACGAATACGGGAACACATGACGGTACCCGTGTTCATGTAATCATTTCCAGAATTTCACTCACAGTGCAATACATACCTTGTGAAGAAATCCTGGAAAGAATAAAGGAACACTTATACATTCACGTGTTCCCTTATTCGTTTCCATTAGTAGATTATAAAAAGTAGCGTGCACTGTGCGATTCCAACTTTATGTGGAGCGTTTTGGTGATTTTATTTTACATGAAATGAACCAAATTATCCTTTTACAGCACCTATTTCAAGTGGACAATCAGCTGGGAGATGCTTCATAGACCAAAGGTACACCTTTAATTTCATAATACACTAAATCGTCAAACACGGTAAAGCCCATTAAAAACCCTTTAATATGAGATTTCTTATGATTTTAGAAAGGATCTTTTCACTACAATTTTAAGTTTATAGCGTGCAGATATCAATTATTGACCAGTTTACGGGACACTACATTTTATTCAGCGGTTTCATACAAGACAACGAAGATTACAACTTTATGGATAAGAAGTTCCTGCGTATGGCCTGATCTAGCTGGCTGTGTTGACGAATTATTACTTCACTGGTTGTGATTTTTTAAATATAACATACACTCTTAACAAAATGTAGGGGAATCTGAAATTTCAATTTGATAGAAAGTATAAGCTTTAACAACTTTTCCAAAGACAGACATCTTATGAAAGCACCACCATTACACTTTACCACCACCCCTAAGCAGAACGCATGGATGCATGCATGCACATAACGTTGTAGCCCCATACACGTGCATGGGTGTCATTCTTTATTTGACGGTTTAAAAGAAGGTGGATAAATCACTGTAGGCCATTAATTTTGACAATCATCTTACATCACACAGTTGTTAGTGTTTGTTTCTAGCCGGGTTTTGTTTTGTTTAATTTTCTTTTCTTTTTTGTACTACTACATGCAAATTTCACGTCATACACCAATCATCACCAATCAAGACCGATTACTGTACAAACAACTTTAGTCATGAGTACAGTCAAACCTGCACTAGACGTTTTTCATATTCAACATGAACAATACTGTGTATCTAAGCATCCCTATGTCTATGTAAACATCTGATGGGAAATAATGGGTAATGTGAAAATGACTTATGCCTTGCATGTTACCAGATGCCGTCAAACCTGCATTGGCCGAATTTCAACATGTCCGAACAACCGAGACAAGGTCGCCGTTTGAATAGACAAATCGTCAGCAATGTCCTAACTTTCTTAAAAAAAGAATCTACAGATGGTTTAATGTTTCCGATTCGGGCTGTAACGAATCCATGTATGAATGCGTCGCACGAACGCAACATTAATAACATTCTTTGCTCCCATATTTTATGAAGTTAACTCGGCCAGCCGTTTTTGCCATTTGACCTCCTGGGTCATGCATTTGTAGAGTAGCTTAGGTCAAGCTGAACACGCTGTATGCATACTTATGTACATGTAAACATCTGCTGGGAAATAATGGGTAATGTAGAAATGGCTTATGATTTACATGCTATCGGAGACCTTATGTATCTATGATAGCTGTGTAGATGTTAACATCTACGTATACTTATGTACATGTAAACATCTGCTGGGAAATAAAAACATAAATAAAAAACCAAAACAAAAACAACATTAGTCATGCGGAAGCGCAAGTGGTGATGCTCTCTCAAAACATTCAGTATTATCCTATCAACATTGATTGACTCCCATATATCTCCCATTTTTTTCAATTGTAAATGGAAAATGAAGTTCCCGTATTTTTTTCTAAAATCATGTCATCAAAGGAATGTGACATACATATATGGAGGTTTGGATGGTCGAATCCAATAGTATTCACGAAATTAACGAATGTCTACTTCAGTGGCAACGTTGTAATATGGATGACAGTCCTCAGCTGCTCATTCCCAGCAACGGATATCAAAGATGGCAGGATAATTGTTGATGTTTTATTTCATGTAACAGTCTTGGAAAGGTTCCAACAGAAGAGTGAAGGCGCAGTCCTTGCAAGTGACATATAACATAGACAAGCGTACAAATAAAGTAAGTGAGTGAGTGAGTGACAAATGGAGTACGTAAAGCACGTAATTAAAAACACTTAACGGGAAGAACACTGTTCCTACGCTCCTCTCAATGTGCTGCCGACTTTATACGCGTTTTCCTTGCGTAAGCCCAGCGATATTGGGAGGTTTCAATATCTGTGCGCAAAATTTAGCGATGAGGATTTGGAGATGTTACGTGCGCTTTTCGACATCATGCGTATTTCGCACACGTCAAATTGTAGACAGCGGTGCAGTTTAAAAGCAAGCGGCAGTTTATGAAAGCCCTTTTATTTTCAATATATTGTGCATTTCGCATTAAACGTATATATGGGACTAAATGGAATATATATAGGAACTAATTTACACATATTCTTTCTCCATGGAGTGAATGTGCATCATTAGACAGTAATGGAGTCGATTGGGTCAATCTTCCTTCACATCTTGTATGGGCCATCTTTTGATTAGTTCCTTAGGCTCCGGTGCGGGGGGTACAATGTGCTCCGGATATTTTAAAGGACGGGAGGCGAATCTTTTGTCGGGTACTTTTTAAAGTACAAGTTATACTTTGTTACAGACGAAACCGACGAAAATAGTTTAATGTCGAAAATTTGGGCTAATGGATATGGTCCTGGAACTTGCAGTTAAGCCACATTCACACCTTATATTTGTTCAGTAATGATTCAAAGGCTGACACCTTCGTGGCGTCACAATCATGCTCATGTCTTCTTCGTTCTTTAGTATGACCCACATAATCATATATTGTTCTCTTCAACACTTTACTGTCACAGAATCTCTCAATGATTTTTATAAAAGAAGGCCATTCATGCGTACCGTGAATTCGATGCCTGTGTTCGCGCCATTTCGTCTCATAAAACAGTCGTGACTCCACTGGGTATTGCGTAGATAACCGACTAGGGAGAGTGATCAATGGGCATGTGATCATTGGCAATTGTTTGCAGACCATCATAATGGGGACACCATGTTTACCCCTAACCTAAGTTATTCGACCCTTTCTGTGACCCTATGTGTACCTGTTTCCTTGTACTAGCACACACAGCAACTGTGGCGTGGTTCTCCAAATAATCAGGTCTGGACCAGACAATCCAGTGATTGACTTTATAATCATCGATCTAAGCAGTTGAGGTACGATGACATGCATCCCCTGAGGCAGTAAGCCTTACCTCCCGCAGCATGGGCTGCTGAATGTCAATTCTAACTGGGATCGTCATGGGTACCTTGATTCGGCAGCGGATGTCCCAGAAGTGACAATATAAGGCACAATGTCACACCCAATTTCTCTAGAAATACATAATGCATTTCTATAAATAATACTAACTATCAGCCCTCATGGATGCTACCAAATCATTTATTCCCAAAACAATTACGTATTAAAATTACAATATTGAATTATAAAGTTCAAACGAATTAATGCAACGTTGCATGAAATCGACTCTCGCGCCCTCTACCGGCTGAACATTATCCGCCTATGTTGGCATGGTACAACGACGACAGCAAAAAGACTCTCAGTGAGAGTCAATGGGCACATGTCAGAAAAAGTTAGCCTTCAGTATGGAGTTCCACAGGGTTCTGTACTGGGACCAGTGTTGTTCACTATCTGCACATCACCTCTCGGAGACTTTGCTCGCGCCAATAATCTCTTGTTCCATCTATACTCCGACGATACCATGCTGTATCTGGCCCTTAAGCCTTCCAACAGAACATCAGTAGAGGATACATATCGTCGTTTGATGAACTGTATCAAGGACATCAAGGATTGAATGACCCTGAACTTTCTCAAGCTCAACAATGTGAAGACGGAAATGCTGATTCTCCCTTAGAGTCAACAAGAGGCAAACTTGCCCTGTCCACCTTTGAAATTGGAGGTTGCATCATTGAACCAAGCAAAGAAGCACGAAATCTGGGATTTGTATTTCAGCCATGAATGCAAAGCCATGAATGCAGAGTCCTTTGTAAACAAAGTATGCACACATGTATATTTTAACATCCGAAACATTGCCCAAATACGTCGATACATAAATCTAAAGACCGTAACATATCTTGTTCAGGGCTGCGTTGTGTCCCATTTAGATTACTGTGATGCTCTTCGCATTGGACTACCAAAGCAATTGATAGCAAAGCTGCAGCGCGTACAAAATTGTGCAGTTAGACTTGTGACAAAGGCAAAGAAAGACAGACACATTTCTCCAGTGTTAACGAAACATGGTTGAAGATGCGGACAGAATCACTTATAAAGTGCTCCTGTAAACCTTAAAGGCAAGGGCAGGCCTAGCCCCTGTGTTTCTCCAGGAACTCCTCCAGGACTACAAGTCCACGATGTCTCTTAGATCCACGGGACAAGGCATGCTGTGTGTTCAACACGCAAGGACCACCACCTGTGGGGATCACCAGAGCAGCTCCACGACTCTGAAATGATCTGCCATTAAACCTGAGACTTGTCAATAACTTAGCCACTTGTAAAACCTTTTTCAAATACATACGCCGAGTGGACATTGTTGATACATGTGACATGCATCCTCTCAAAGTGCTTTTAGCGTTATACTACTGGATTGTTGTGCTATATAAGTTCTTAGTTGACGATGATGATGACAGAAAACTAGATGCACACAAAAACAGCATAAAAAATCCTGGTTAGAACTGGACCTCTGCATCCAAGACATGTCGTTAGAGGTGACTTACATGATCGGGTAAGACTCCAAGACTTGTATGTCTCTCACCTTAGATAGATATCATACATCCTGTTTGAGTGGAGCACTGGATTGTCTGGTTATATATTCCATGTACCTGACATCCTCACAGGTTAAACCCAGAGTTCAGAGATCCTTATGATTATTGGTTCTACCTTGGGTACCTGTGCAGGGAGACATGGTTAAAAACCCAAACTCCTGTGAATAAAACAGCCTAATAAACGACATCCTTTAGCCATGGTTCTGTCAATTGGTCCCCTAAACACTTACTGACTACAGAAAACTACAGTTAAACTATTTTGATTTTTTAGAAATTATTATCAAACCATATCAAAGGTATTGGTTCAGCCACATAGAGACGCGAACAAGCTTCTTTGAGTGCCAATTTAAAATTTGGGAAGTAAACTATTGACAAACATGATGAATAACAACTTCTCTATTTCGTGAGTGCAACGTGTAGATTTGTACCGTTCCCAAGCAGGAATGTAACATAAGGGGAGGGACGTATATGTACTGAATGGAGAAAACAAAACAACATAATTAACATAATTGGCTAAACAGGCTTTAGGACAAAATTGGAATTCTGAACTCATCCAGTATCTTATGATGTACACCACACACAGAGAAGTGCCACACGTTTGGGCGCGGTGGGCGAGCTAACTAAGGCGCCAGGCTAGTGATCCAGTGAGCCTGAGGTGCCGGGATCGAGCTCACCTGTGACCGGGTGTAAACTTTGTGTGCAGACTCTTTCACTGTTGTCACAGCCCCTAGTGTACAGTACAGAACCCTGTGCACTTACAAGAACCCACGAATGTGTTGGTAAATGACCAAACGGTGGCCACATGAATACGTACAAACACCTAGTTCCGGGTACAGCAACGTGCAGTAAAATTGGACTAAGTACGGTGACTTAACAGCTTAATATCAGCCACATAGAAGCTGCCCTAAGAGGTTCAAGAGGCGGCAGGAACAAGTACAAATGGTTGTGTTACCCTAAATCAACATTGTGGTGAGTTTGTCAATGTTTCAAAAAACTTTGTGCCCCATAACTTCAAATTAACTTGTTTAATGCTCAACCTGTGAGGAACAAACCTCTCATTCTCAATGACTATATCCAGGACAACAACTCTGATGTCTTTGCTATCACAGAGACGTGGCTGACTGATAATGGTACATCAGTTATAGAAGAATTAGTACCAGCGAAATATGACATACTGCAAGTAAACAGATCACACCGAAGAGGTGGGGGAGTGGCATTAATCTACAAACAATATATTCCTGTCAGGCGCAGTAACTCTTCAACATTCAAGTCATTTGAGTACGTTACTGGGACCACAGTGTTCTCCTGCATCGGCTACAGACAAGACTCGGCTTCACAGGAACAGCTCTGGTGTGGATACGCTCGTATATCTACAACCCTACCCAATCTGTCCAGATCGGTGATATGTCCTCAACACACACACACAAATGGTGTATGGCGTTCCTCAAGGTTCGGTTCTTGGACCCAAGCTTTTCAGCCTCTACATTCTGCTTATTGGAGACATTGTCAGGAACCATGGACTAAACTAAACACTCCACTGATCTGCGCAGTTGGGATACGATGACATGTGTCAGCCAACTCAGCGAGCCTGACCATCCGATCCCGTTAGACGCCTCTTACAACAAGCATGGGTTACTGAATATCAATTTCAACCCTGATTTTCTTTGTGCTTGACAATAAACTTACACACAGTGATCAAACTGTAACATGCTACAAAGCGTCGCCTGGAATAAACACTGGATAGCTATCATGAATCACAGGCTGGTGTCAAACTAGTCAAACTTTTTTACATACTGTACTAGGCACATAAAGAAACTGTGCATACACAAATTTAAAATCTAAATTTATCAAACCTGTGTAGACACATAAGGATGTAAACTCAAAGATTAGAAGAAGAAGGAAGAAGAAGAAGAAGGGTTTATTTTGTATAAAGGCCATACGACCCATCGTACAAGGTGGCACAATAGTGATTTTCATACAACAACGCTAACAGGAGCAGAATAAACATGTTCTAAGAACTTGACAAAATTAGTTATGAAGTTATTGTCGGACGATGTACATATGCTGCAGACTGAATGGACCGTTTTTTTTGGTTTGGAACGCCGACGCATATCCTCATAACGTTTACAAATATAGACAATATGGATTTCATCCTCAATACTTTTACAGTGTTTGCATAACACAATATCATCATTGCAGGAGGCAGTACCTCTTCTAATATATTTGATACCTAGTGCATTACACCCTGATCTAAATAATGTGAACAGACGCTTGCACTTATTACTTATGTTCAATGATAAATATTTTTTCACAGGTCAACAGAGATTTATGGGACTTATAGAAAGAGAGCGAAGGAACATCTAGGGACAAAAGCCATTCTTGCATAGATCAGTTGTTAATTCTTTCAGTAAACATATAAAAGAAACATTTTTTGTATCACCGACATCTTGTGAAATCCAAGCAGTACAAAGGCCAAGATAAAATAAAAAGTCACATGTGGGACGTTTCCTGAATTCAACAGATAATAAAAATTGATAACATTGATATGGATATGGAAATTTTCGATGGACAATTTCAATACTTTCTCTGTTTTTAAAACCCAATATCTAAGCACCATATGTTAGAATTGGTACAATCTTTTTATCAAAAATATAAAATCCTTCTGAGAGTGACATATCATATCGTCTTATGAATGACTTGATCGGCCACAGTGCCTTATTAGCTTGATCAGATAATGTTTTACATGCCCTAGCCCAAAACAATTTGGGAGTTATCATAAGTCCTAGATATTCATATATTGACAGTTTCCATTCGAATGCCATTATATAGGACCATTTTTCGTGTTTGGACAAGGGTCCACCAATTTTAAAAACACATATTCTACTTTTATCAGTATTAATATCCATGCCCCATTTATGGGAATACATATGTAGGGCGTCAAGGCGGCGCTGTAATCTAACAACAGTATCAGCTATCAAAACCAAATCATCTGCAAATAACAGAGCAATAATATTCAACATATTTTCGGAGATAAATATACCATCATCCAACTTATTTTCTAAGGTCAATACAAGCTCATTAATATATAAAGAAAATAATACAGGACTAAGGACACAGCCTTGCCGAACCCCACAGGCGCTATCAAAATATTCAGTTAATTTCTTTACCATACTCATAGGTTACAGTGGCCTTGACATTAGTATACATATTTTTAATCAACTTGAAATTTTTCCATGGATCCCATTTTGCAAAAGAACATACAGTAATTTAAACCTATTCACCATGTCAAAGGCCTTGCGAAAATCTATGAATGCAATATATATCTTCCCATTTTGACGTGTTAAATACTTCTGAATGATTGTCTGGAGAATAAAGATACCGTCCCCAGTCGAATGGTTTGTCTTAGATCCACCCGGATATTCTCCAATTATCTCACGAAGTTGCAAAAGCACTCCAATCTTTTGTTTAGAACCGAAACAAAACTTTTGCTCATTACATTCAGAAGAGAGATCCCCTATAATTATTCGGGTCAGATTTACTACCTTTCTTATGTAGTGGGATAATAATGCCAGTTGACCAGGAATTTGGCCAAAAGCCGGATGAGAGTATCTTGTTGAACAGTAATACTAAATAGGGAACTATTATATGTTCAGAAACTTTGAAAAACTCTGCGGGAATACCATCATCGCCTGGGGATTTGTTACATTTTAGATGTCTGATAGCATTCATTACATCCTGATCTGTAAAGTCACATGATAGAATATCATCGTCATTGATACAATCAACACATGTATTAAATTCATGTTTATCAACATATGATTTGGCATCTTCTGAAAAAGTTGCCATTTCTGGCAACGTTGGGTTTAACAAGTCCTTAATTAAAGTATTCAGCCAATGTTGATGGCGTTACACTTTCTTCCATGGCGCGTGTTGTGGTATATTTTTTCACAAGTAGTCAAAATGCTGAGCAGTCTCTGGAACAAGCTGCATCATGTATTTTTGAGTAATGGAACGTTTATAGCTATCTTTCTTAGTTTTACAAGTCTGTTTAAACTGAGATCTAATGTATTTGTATCTATTCGGATTCCCAAAGGTTGCTGTTTTTCTAAATACATTAAGCAGTTTATACTGTTTATGCTTAATAGACTGACACTGTTGATCAAACCATTCTGGTTGTTGTTTAGCGTTGATGGTTTATGGTTGTCTACATTCCATATCTCGCCCACAGGTTTGCAGAATGCGCTGCAGTATGTTTAATGCTTTGTCAGTGTTGACATGTAGACTGCTTATAAAGTACTGAAACAAATCACTTGTATCAGCATTTTGCAGGTTATCAAGATATAATTGTGATTTTCATTTTTCCATTTAAATGTATTTCTGTTACTACAATGAAAATACTTATCATCGGAGATTAGTGACATGTATCCAACATGCATGCACGTGCCACGTTCCGTGACGTCAGTGGGTTCGTCATTGAGACGTGCAGTACGTTGTTGCACGTGCAGTCCGGGAAGGAGAAACAGAGCAATTGAATGCCACACAATACTGTCACTTTGGAAAGCTCAACCCCTGCCCTTGCGATAGTTCAAAAATTAAACGGCTATTGAAACGCATAGCATGCCAAGGCTCACGTCATGAGGCCATTGGGATGGTCCGTGGGGGAATGTCTCAACGACAAGTGGCTGCACATTTCCACTGCCACCGGAACACCATATCTGCTACAAGAACACAAATGACGTCATCGATCGACCACGTTCTGGACGTCCACATGTAACAACGCAAAGACAGGACAGATGGATAAGGGTGACCCATCAGCGCCACAGGTTTCAGACTGCAGTGATGACTGACCGAACCACTCCAGGACGTCGCCGTACCCACCCCAACACAGTTCGACAACGTTTACGTCATCACGGGATCAGACCACGACGCCCCGCCATACGGCCTATCCTGACACAACGTCATCGACAATCTCTCCGAATGTGGTGCCAAAATCATGTCCGCAGACCCTTGTTTTTGTTGTTTTTACAGATGAGTCCAGGCTTAACATTTCCCATAGTGATGGACGTCAACGTGCCGATAGATGCGTGGGAGAACGTTATGCACAGGCCTGTGTCTTGGAGAGGAATCGCTTTGGTGGTGTTCCGTGATGATTTGGGGTGGAATAACAGCACGCCAAAAAACTCCTTTGGTGATTGCTCAGGGCAACTTAACTGGTGTGGGCTACAGGGATCAGATTCTTCGACCTGTGGCAATTCCTTTTCTGCAACGTCATGGCCCTGGGTTAACATTCCAACAGGACAATGCCCGCCCTCATACCGCAAGGGTTGCTATGGATTTCTTGCAACACCACAAAGTTGACTTATTACTGCCTTGGCCTGCAAATTCACCGGATCTCTCCCCGATAGAACATGTTTGGGACGAGATGGATCGACGTCTACGCCGTCTTCCTCATCCGCCAGATAACGTCCTTGACCTTGCAACAGAACTTGAGAGAATCTGGCGTGACATCCCACAACCCTTCCTTACACGTTTGATAGGATCTATGCGTCGTCGATGCACTGCTGTTCTCAATGCCGATGGTGGACATACCCGTTATTGAGCTTGTGACATGGTCGTTTGACCCCTGTCCCGCTTGTGGACTCATGACGTCATTGTGATTGAGTTTTCAATTGAAATTCTCCCGACTTGTTATGGTCTCATGACCCCTCCATTAAAGTTTATGTGTACCTTTGACATTTTTATCGTACTTACCAACTCGGACAATGCACAGTTTCTTTATGTGGCTATATAATACATTCAAAAGTGAGCTAAGATTAGAATATTTCTAAGTACACGTGAGTATAAGACTTTTCATGATATGTATTTTTATTTGTTTGTGTAAAAAACACACGGTAACTATGTCGTACGTTGTTGTCTCCTGTCTATTGAGGCTGTTGGTCATCGGTAAAATTCAGGGAAACTGTCGTCACGATCTAGGGGAAGTAACTCTGAATTGGGCTCGCTTCTCGGACTGACAAAGTGCCGTACAATCATATACATCTGACCATCGACCTGCGTTTTGTCACAGCAGCCATGACAAAGATGTTTAAATATTTTGAAGTTTAAGTGGAAAGGTAATTTATGTTACTCTCGTGCAAATTAGCTGGGGATTTGTAAACAGTTTTATCCAGCACTTATTATTCTCATATATAGATTTAATTCCAAGAAAATGACCCACGGTTTGTAAATAAAAGATCTGGACCAGGTAACCCAGTGTCTGACATCATGAGCATTAGGCTTGTGTTTTGTTTGTTTCTTTGTTGTCTAACGCTACACTCAGCAATACTCCAGCTATATGACGGTGGTCTGTAAATAATCACATTTGGACCATACATTCCAGTGATTGACATCATGAGCATTAGGCTTGTGTTTTGTTTGTTTGTTGTTTAACGCTACACTCAGCAATGCTCCACTTATATGACGGTGGTCTGTAAATAATCACATTTGGACCATACATTCCAGTGATTGACATCATGAGCATTAGGCTTGTGTTTTGTTTGTTTGTTGTTTAACGCTACACTCAGCAATGCTCCAGCTATATGACGGTGGTCTGTAAATAATCACACTGGGACCACACATTCCAGTGATTGACACCATGAGCATTAGGCTTGTGTTTTGTTTGTTTGTTGTTTAACGCTACATTCCTCAGCAATGCTCCAGCTATATGACGGTGGTCTGTAAATAATCACACTGGGACCATACATTCCAGTGATTGACACCATGAGCATTAGGCTTGTGTTTTGTTTGTTCGTTGTTTAACGCTACACTCAGCAATGCTCCACTTATATGACGGTGGTCTGTAAATAATCACATTTGGACCATACATTCCAGTGATTGACATCATGAGCATTAGGCTTGTGTTTTGTTTGTTTGTTGTTTAACGCTACACTCAGCAATGCTCCAGCTATATGACGGTGGTCTGTAAATAATCACATTTGGACCATACATTCCAGTGATTGACATCATGAGCATTAGGCTTGTGTTTTGTTTGTTTGTTGCTTAACGCTACACTCAACAATGCTCCACTTATATGACGGTGGTCTGTAAATAATCACATTTGGACCATACATTCCAGTGATTGACACCATAAGCATTAGGCTTGTGTTTTGTTTGTTTGTTGTTTAACGCTACACTCAGCAATGCTCCACTTATATGCCGGTGGTCTGTAAATAATCACATTTGGACATACATACATTTCCAGTGATTGACATATATGACGCTAATGGTCTGTAAATAATCACAGGACCATACATTCCAGTGATTGTGGAAGCGTGGGCTTGTGTTTTGTTTGTTTGTTGTTTAACGCTCAGCAATGCTCCAGCTCCTTCATTGGTCTGTAAATAATCATGCTCCATTGACATCATGAGCATTAGTAAGCTACGTGTTTTGTTTGTTTGTTGCTTAACGTTCCAGTGATTGACTACCATAACATACACTCTCCCGCCCATATGACGGTGGTCTGTAAATAATCAATGGACCATACGCTGACACCGTAAGCGTGGAAGCACGCTACGCCAGCAATGCTCCACATATATGAGGCGGTGGTCTGTAAATAATCACATTTGGACCATACATTCCAGTGATTGACATCATGAGCATTAGGCTTGTGTTTTGTTTGTTTGTTGTTTAACGCTACACTCAGCAATGCTCCAGCTATATGCCGGTGGTCTGTGAAATAATCACATTTGGACCATACATTCCAGTGATTGACATCATGAGCATTAGGCTTGTGTGTTTTGTTTGTTTGTTGTTTAACGCTACACTCAGCAATGCTCCACTTATATGCCGGTGGTCTGTAAATAATCACATTTGGACCATACATTCCAGTGATTGACACCATGAGCATTAGGCTTGTGTTTTGTTTTGTTTGTTTGTTGTTTAACGCTACACTCAGCAATGCTCCACTTATATGCCGGTGGTCTGTAAATAATCACATTTGGACCATACATTCCAGTGATTGACATCATGAGCATTAGGCTTGTGTTTTTGTTTGTTTGTTTGTTTAACGCCACACAGCTCAGCAATGCTCCAGCATATATGACGCTCCAGCTATGGTGGTCTGTAAATAATCACATTTGGACCATACATTCCAGTGATTGACATCATGAGCATTAGGCTTGTGTTTTGTTTGTTTGTTGTTTAACGCTACACTCAGCAATGCTCCACTTATATGCCGGTGGTCTGTAAATAATCACATTTGGACCATACATTCCAGTGATTGACATCATGAGCATTAGGCTTGTGTTTTGTTTGTTTGTTTGTTTAACGCTACACTCAGCAATGCTCCAGCTATATGACGGTGGTCTGTAAATAATCACATTTGGACCATACATTCCAGTGATTGACATCACGAGCATTAGGCTTGTGTTCTGTTTGTTTGTTGTTTAACGCTACAATCAGCAATGACTCCAGCTATATGACGGTGGTCTGTAAATAATCACATTTGGACCATACATTACAGTGATTGACATCATGAGCATTAGGCTTGTGTTTTGTTTGTTTGTTGTTTAACGCTACACTCAGCAATGCTCCAACTATATGCCGGTGGTCTGTAAATAATCACATTTGGACCATACATTCCAGTGATTGACACCATGAGCATTAGGCTTGTGTTTTGTTTGTTTGTTGTTTAACGCTACACTCAGCAATGCTCCACTTATATGCCGGTGGTCTGTAAATAATCACATTTGGACCATACATTCCAGTGATTGACATCATGAGCATTAGGCTTGTGTTTTGTTTGTTTGTTGTTTAACGCTACACTCACAGCAATGCATCCACTTATATGACGGTGGTCTGTAAATAATCACATTTGGACCATACATTCCAGTGATTGACATCATGAGCATTAGGCTTGTGTTTTGTTTGTTTGTTGTTTAACGCTACACTCAGCAATGCTCCACTTTATATGCCGGTGGTCTGTAAATAATCACATTTGGACCATACATTCCAGTGATTGACATCATGAGCATTAGGCTTGTGTTTTGTTTGTTTGTTGTTTAACGCTACACTCAGCAATGCTCCACTTATATGCCGGTGGTCTGTAAATAATCACATTTGGACCATACATTCCAGTGATTGACACCATGAGCATTAGGCTTGTGTTTTGTTTGTTTGTTGTTTAACGCTACACTCAGCAATGCTCCACTTATATGCCGGTGGTCTGTAAATAATCACATTTGGACCATACATTCCAGTGATTGACATCATGAGCATTAGGCTTGTGTTTTGTTTGTTTATTTGTTTAACGCTACACTCAGCAATGCTCCAGCTATATGACGGTGGTCTGTAAATAATCACATTTGGACCATACATTCCAGTGATTGACATCATGAGCATTAGGCTTGTGTTTTGTTTGTTTGTTGTTTAACGCTACACTCAGCAATGCTCCAGCTGTATGCCGGTGGTCTGTAAATAATCACATTTGGACCATACATTCCAGTGATTGACATCATGAGCATTAGGCTTGTGTTTTGTTTGTTTGTTGTTTAACGCTACACTCAGCAATACTCCAGCTATATGACGGTGGTCTGTAAAATAATCACATTTGGACCATACATTCCAGTGATTGACACCATGAGCATTAGGCTTGTGTTTTGTTTGTTTGTTGTTTAACGCTACACTCAGCAATGCTCCCTTATATGCCGGTGGTCTGTAAATAATCACATTTGGACCATACATTCCAGTGATTGACACCATGAGCATTAGGCTTGTGTTTTGTTTGTTTGTTGTTTAACGCTACACTCAGCAATGCTCCACTTATATGCCGGTGGTCTGTAAATAATCACATTTCGACCATACATTCCAGTGATTGACATCATGAGCATTAGGCTTGTGTTTTGTTTGTTTGTTTGTTTAACGCTACACTCAGCAATACTCCAGCTATGTGACGGTGGTCTGTAAATAATCACATTTGGACCATACATTCCAGTGATTGACATCATGAGCATTAGGCTTGTGTTTTCTTTGTTTGTTGTTCAACGCTACACTCAGCAAGACTCCAGCTGTATGCCGGTGGTCTGTAAATAATCACATTTGGACCATACATTCCAGTGATTGACATCATGAGCATTAGGCTTGTGTTTTGTTTGTTTGTTGTTTAACGCTACACTCAGCAATGCACCAGCAAAGTGAGCCTGACCACCCGATCCCGTTAGTCGCCTCTTACGACAAGCATGGGTTACTGAAGATCAATATTCTAACCCGGATCTTAACGGGTAGACAAGCATGGGTTACTGAAGATCAATATTCTACTCGGATCTTAACGGGTAGACAATCATGGGTTACTGAGGATCAATATTCTACCCGGATCTTCACGGGTAGACAAGCATGGGTTACTGCAGATCAATATTCTAACCCGGATCTTCACAGGTAGACAAGCATTGGTTTCTGCAGATCAATATTCTAACCCGGATCTTCACGGGTAGACAAGCATGGGTTACTGCAGATCAATATTCTAACCCGGATCTTAACTGGTAGACATTCCAGTGATTGACATCATGAGCATCAATATTCTAATTCGGAAAAGGTGGCCATGTCAGTCAAGTCAGTTAGCCTAAGACCACAGAGCCAGCGAAGAAACTTGGAAGATGAATACAGGAACACTTGTACTTTCATGCTGCTTTCCCTCAGTATATATACGTTTAATTGCAAATGCCATGACATCAGAGGTGCTCGTATGTCAGAATATCGTAGTCTGTAAAACACAATAACAACAATATGGGAGACAATATGATTTTTCATTTATTCGTAAATCAGTAGTCTTGATAGGTTTTCTGAATTTGAATGTCTTCTCAGTGAAACAACTGCATCCGCACAAGCTCACCCCTGAAACAGAAGGTGACAAAGAAATGATATAAAATGTATTGAAATGATACCAAAGAGGCATTAACAATTTCCGCTGGTGATTGTCTACTCTGTGTAAGTAGCGTCATCCAAACTAATAATCTTTAAGTAGTTTCATGGTTTGGCAGTTCAGCTTGTGAAGACAATCTACAGAGGGCATATGGAATGATATCAATTACCGCTTTCATAAAAATGACATACAATTTTAGAAAGTTAAAAATATAGAAAACGCAGAACCGGAATGATAACTGAATTCAAACCAGACTGATATTTGTACGACACGTATTTAAAAGAGACACTACTATACTAGCTGGTAACCAAAACTTCAAGGTATGTCAGCACCTAATGGAGTGCTGATAGATTGGGCTTACCGCCTTGCTGTCACTGAAACTAAACCACAACTTTAGAAAGATGTTTCCCCTGATAAACTAATGGAACTTTGTACTAACATCGTACTTGAATGTTATCGAAAGTTCATATTCTGCCAGCCCTGTAGCACTAAAGCATTTGAATACTCTAAAAAGTATGAGTCTGAAGTGTTCAGAGAAATATATATATCAGTATATAAACAGATCGCATCTAAGAACTGACTTACATCAAGTAATGACAGTTGTCCAAGAAGGAGTTGTATTGTAGCCTGGTCATGTTCCCCATCAGCTCTGGGGTCGCTCCAGACAAGGAACATTCTACTGTGTTACTCAGGTGGGTTTGGATGCAAACAGGTTCTTCCCTGAAACCAGTTGAAGTCAGAGGTTACGTCATAGTGTAGGCCGTGAAATACTCCAAGTGGAGATGACAGAATCTACCTTTCTGTGTAAATCATCATGCCGATCCCTTGAAATACACAAGACAATCCTCTCTGGCCATTCCCACAACACTTCACAAATTCAGTTAATACAATGGAATCTTAGAGTAAATGGGGTTCAAACATGTCTGTGTTATAATGTCGCATCAATAGAAAACATTGTCCATCATTGACAAAATAACACTTCCACCTGTAAAAATACAAATAAAACCAAACAAAGTTTGTTTATGAAACTGGTATTTTCTCGGTTCCAAATCGTAGTGTCCTAAATGCTATCATCAATGTGTAAGTGAGTGAGTGATTGAGTTTAGTTTTACGCCGCACTCAGCAATATATCGTCGAGTCTGGACCAGACAATCCATGGATCAACAACATGGGCACCGATCTACGCAATTGGGATACGATGATGTCAACCAAGTCAGCGAGCCTGATCACCGAATCCTGTTAGTCGCCTCTTACGACAAGCATGGGTTACTGAAGACCAATTCTTACTCGGTTCTTTGCGGGTCATCAGTGTGTAAGAACAAGATGTGTTTTAAACATGATGCAACAGCTAAACCTGAAGAAGAGTTTAGGATAAGCTTCGTGAGGCATCTCAATATCTCACCGACATTTGGCCTCGTAATCTCTGGAACTGATATGGCACCGACGTCTCGTCTCAGACAGGATTCTACTCCCCAAGCACCCCTCAGCTTGTATGAACGCTTCAAGAAAAAAGGGACAGTTGCAGTATAACCTTGCAAGTGATATGTTAGAAATATAGCACTATGACTTTAGTTATTTTTACATGTAGTTACCGAGTTTCTTAAAAGTACAGATAATTCCTGCATGTTTGTTTAGAATCATGTTTTACGACCCTCCATTTTCAATTGTCTAACCTTGGCTGTTGGTGCAAATGTACTTGTACACGTTGGTATATATCAGGACATCAATGTCGAGGTTGCTGCGACAAATACCCCCCACTTCACGCATGCGCCGATGGTTTGCTGCCAGTCTGCTTGGCCTGTACTTGCACGTAACACACAAAAATATATACGTCACATCTCGACTCTGTTTCCTGTGTTTGGGTAACAGAGTGGTTGGAGTAACTTTACACCAACCTGGTTCGATTCCACCATTGTTTAAAATGGTTATCAAGATAGAAGTATTAAATATGTTTGAGTAATGGTTTGCTTGTGTGGATGTACACCATAGTGGTGCTTGGTGACAAATATTGTTTGTGGAAGGTATACCCAGCTAACAATTTCACGTTGTCACAAAGTTATGCTTGCGTCCGTACAACGTTTTCATGAGGACTCCCATTGATGGACTCCCATTGATTGTCACGATTCTGTGACGTGACGTTGCACAGTGATATTAACGTTGTCAATAAGCATGGAAATTACGTTACTGTGACTTCAGAATAGATATGGGAAGGTAATCATATGATGTAATAAGTAATTAATGCACTAGTCTTGTTTTCTGCAGAAATTACGAATAGTTCGATGTCAGTCTTGCTCTTACTATTTTCGGAAAAGGGAAAGTTTACGTCGCATCAAAGTTAACGTTTCAGAAACGATGAAACATAACGTTGTGTACTAGTCGATATACAACGTTTTTACACAACGTATATATGGTCCCATACCGATCCGTCGAATTTCTGATTTCAGAGTAGTAAAATGCATTCGACGGATCGGCACTGTGATCTTAGCTATGAATTAGTAATAAAAATATTGGGTCATACCAAGATAGAGACGGTGTTGGATGGTTTGACTCTCTAAATGTTTGCACTTTTGTACAGTATATATATATGCCTACTCATATGATACACTGAGAAAGTAAATATATGTTTGGACGCTCTATATTTTTTTACTTTTGTAGAAAATTGAAATTGATGCATTAAATAAAATGCATTCATAAGAAGAAATGTATAGTTCGTGAGTTGTAATTGAGACTTGGTGCATAAACCTGGGAGTATAATAATGTCAGGTATACAGAGTCGCACAGTAGGGATTAAACTTTGGTCTCTCTAGTCTCAAATATCTTTGTTATAAAAATTGCTTAACACAAGGTAAGTTTTTCATTTTGGTTGGCTAGTGGTCCTATAAACTTAACCCAAAAATGGGTGCTTTGTATAATATTCTGGTAGATACTTTTGTCTGCTCTCCTCACAACTAGGATATACAAGGAGGACATGGAACTCGTCTTCATCTGTGTTTCTACAGAACAGGCAGAGCGATGCATCAGGGTCAGGGTTTTTAGCCCGCCGGGAATTTTGTATACAGAAATTATGAGCACTACATCTAAACTTTGAAAGTGCTCTACGGAGCTTACCTATATCCTGTGCAAGCCACGTCCATCCAGTGCCATTACTAAATAGTAATTGCCTAACATGTGATACTCAGTTTCATGTCAGCAATCAGAAAGTCTTCACCGGAATCTGTTCTTGTTCATTAAAAAACATTTAGTCTAATCCAATACAAGCCTGCTTTAACGTTGTGACATAACGTTACAAAATGACGTAATACTAACGTTGTGACAACGTTGTGTCATCACATTACCAGTCTAAAACTAAACGTTGTGTGTTAGCTGGGAGGTTTTCCTGGTTTTACATTATGGAGAAATGGACCACATGACAACTTTAAACTTCAATGTAATCATGTCCCATTTTTCATTATTCCGAATATAACAGCTAGGGATAGGTCGTATAGCGGTTCCTAGAACAGAACGATCAATACATCCATGTACAGTGAGTGGATAGACATTTGTGGTGATCGGGTTCGCCAACCCTGAAGTTGAAGGCCATGACCCGAGACGGAAGGTGCCGGAGATAGCCGAGTCCGTGGAAGCCATTTTGTAAGTATTACCTGCCTGAATCAGGGGTCTACCTGGCCTCAGACCACAGTTACCCCCCTTAACTTTTACCATGACCCGGAAAGAAAATAGGAGAATATAGTGTCTTGTTTAAATGAGCTGTTCTGTTTGTGCTAATTTGTTCAGTGTGACTTGTGATAGCTTAAATGAAAGGTAAGACATTGTACTTTATTGCAAAATTGGTCCACAATCTGCACATGATATTGACACCAGCCATCCATGATTTGACCCCAAGTTCAAGGCTGTCTAGTGTGTTTCGGCCCATATTTTGCCGGTTAAGTGGCAAGTGGCAGGTTGGTCAGCATGCAACAGGAGAACAGCCTACCACCGATATTAATTATGGTGCACTTACATGTCACTGTAGATAGCAAAGAAGGAAAATAATTGTAAACTGAGGCCACCTAAAACATAGAGCAGCGGCTTACTCCATTAGTGATCTGATATCGTAGTGCATGCAGCGATCACCACACATTTGTGAGGAGTACCCAAAAGGTTGGACGGACTCAAATTAGTATCCGCCTACTCACGAGCAGTCGATGGTCAAGGCGCCGCCAGAGATCAAAGTGCTGAGTCCCTGACCATTCAGTATCTCCCCGACCACTGACAGATTGTTCTTACACTGCCGCTCCAGCTCGTCACACCGAGCCCAGTCCAGGGGAGGAACCCAGTCCCTCTTCTGCAGGTGCCGAGCAGCTGCTGCGACTGCGCAAGAGACACACACGCTACTTATATTTCCTCCTTCCAATCGCCAACAAACATCAGTTATTGATGAATACAAAAATCATTCATTCTACATGCATGTTAACTGTATAACGTTAACTCAGAGAATCTTTACGTGTCTTGATTTGTATGTGGTTAAGTTAAGCAAATAGTCCACGACATTTGTTCGGCTCGCCACGCAATATTTGGGCATTTATAAATGTTTCCATAAACAAACTCAAATGGGCCGCGGCAACAAACGGATTAGCATTCCTGGCTAGTTGATTCAAGATTGTGCGGGGTTTGTGATGAATTACTGACCCACATCGCTGTTAAACGTATTCGTTAAATAAGCTTTTTTGTTGGTTAACGTTGAGGTTAGCCAAGTGTCTACAATGTTTCGAAGGTCAGTGAATAATCAAGTCTGGGCCAGATAATAAACATCTATTGACGTATCTGGGACACGATGACATGCATAAACGAAAAAACCTGACCACCCGATTCCATTTGTCAATGTTCAATAAGCAGTCTGTGAAGTTATAAAGACGTAGGTACGAACAAAGCGTCTGAACGTTTTCTTACATTTATGAATTAATGTTATGTCCTTCGAAAGGAAAACAAGGGAGTATTCTATTATCATACAGGCAAACCCCTTTGTGTCTAAGTCGTCAGGATCATAGTACCAGATCGACTTATCCGAGTATTCGACACATGTATGAATATATACATATAGGAAATCATCTCAAGTAAATATTAAACTAAAGAATCGAAGTCGTCACTGATACTTGAAGTGTCAATACAGTGGTGTGATTCGGATGTTCCCCATACAAATTAGGCATAAACAGTTTTGGATTTTGCTACAAATAAAGTAACGTGCAGTTTTCTAAACGTGAATCGGTCTTCAGCAACCCATACATGTCGTAAGTGGCGACTAATGGGATCGGGTAACTTTGTCGACACATGTTATCGTATACATATTGCGAAAAACGATGCTCATTGTGTTGATCACTAGATTGCCGGGTACAGACAGTTATTTACAAACAAACGCCGTATAACTGTGATACTGCCGAGTGGCGCGTTAAATAGCAAACCATTCCATGTATGATTACACAGTGCCATTTAGAAAGTGGTCAAATGTAGTATATGTTATATTTGGGATTACACTTTCTTACTAAAGTACAGATTCTAGTACTTTTGGGGTTGAGTCCCATCCGTGATTCGAACCCACTCCGTCACAGTGAGGCATCCATAATCGCCAGCACACAGAGTCAGCCGCCTAACCCGCTAAGCCACCAACCCCATAAGTACTAGTAACGTATTTCCACGCCTGGCCTTTGACCTAAGAAGATAACAGAGGTGTCGGGCACGATGACCTGTCAGATTGGGACCATTACTGGGCGTCGATCCTCGTTCACTCATACACTCTTGATATAAGTTAAAGTACTCGCCTGTGAGAACCAGAAACGCTGCAATGTGTGAGGTCTTCATTTTCCCTTGTTGAATCTTAAAATACGGAATTAAAGTTGTGAGACCCCTACCCACTGCCATAGACAAACGAAACAAAGATACATGTATCTCAAATATCCACGCAAGGACAGTGGTGTAATATTCTATATTCCTCTGAAACATGTATAACATAACAGAAGAATCTGTAAGTAAATAAAACTGAAAGAACATAACACCGTAATTCATTGAAAAATCAACACCGAAAGACTACCGTCCAAGAAAAATGGCCTTTCATTCATATTATGTCAACGTTCCTCCTATGCATGCGAAAATACATATTCGTCACACAGCAAGTATTGTATAAATGTAAAAACGAAAACAGAAAATAAACATGAATACCTTGTTTCAGCTCAAGTCTGTGGACTCTGTACCTTGCTTGTCTACGAGGTATGAGTGGTGGGCAGACCCTCCCTACTGGTGTCGTGTCACGTTGACAGTGATACTGATGTATATCTCCTTCCTCCGGAACATTACACTTCTCGGTCGTGTTGAACCGAGTGAAGCCAGGTTCTAATTATGAGTCCGCATAGTGGATTGAAAAAGAAGTCGGGAAATGATCAAAATGAACTTCGGCATGGTTACATACACAGGGAAAATGTTAAGCCCACTGACAAAAAACAACAACATATAAAACATATCCCACTTACATATGTGAAATCGAATATATACTAACACTAGATAGTTATCTGCAGATAGCCGATATCTAGAGGTTCCATTAGAATCTTCTTCAGGTTATCTCGGCCCGTGAATTTGTTAGAATGTCTGTTGTTTCACGCCATCTAGGTATATGACAATAGTATGACGTGTAAATAATCCAGTCTGGACGAGACAATCCAGTGATTGACATTATAAGCATCGATCTACGCAAGTTTGATACGATAAAATGCTTGAATCGAGTTAGTGATACCACTTGTTTCTTACGACAAGCACATAGGGCCGACGGTCAACTTTAACCCGGAAGTACATATAGACACCACACTGTTTATGAAATGAGTCCAGAATAGAGACGGCAGTATATCATGATTGTATGTGGGACATGACACGGAAAGCGGTGTCAATGTATTGTCATATATGTAAAACAGAGACAACGAAAGTAGCGACATTGTACCATGATCTATCATAAACGTGACAAGGGAACGTGCGGCATTGTAACCTTAATGTAAGTGAAAGGTAAAACTTAAAAACTTACTTAGCGTGATTGTATGTGAAATGGTCTATCGATACCAGCAGGACTATTCATATCAGCACTGCATAAGACAATTGTATGTGAAGCGTTTTGTCCATACCAGCTGCAGTGCGTCCCGAATGTACGTAAATCGTGGTATGTATACCATCGGCGGTGCATCAGATGTTTGCCAAATGTTGTATCCATGTCAGTAGAGTATCAAAAGTATCTGTGAAATGTTGTATCGATATACCAGTGGCACAATTGCATGCAAAAGGTGGTACCCTATCAGCGACATTATCTCACAACTTTATGTGCAGCGAGGTATATTAGTATAAATGATACCAGCGTCAGTGTATCACAACTACATGCCGCGCGTGGAATCGATTCCAGTGTTTGGGGACATCTCGAAGTCGTCGACGTCTAAAAGAAAGATGTTTTGCCTGTCCTTCAGAAATTATTGTCGTAGAAAGAAACAGTGAGTGAGTGAGTTTGATTTAAGTCACGTCAGCATTATTTCAGCCATATTGTGACTTGGTCAAGCTATACAGTAATATTTCAAAACAACAAATTTCAGATTACAACCTGTACACAAAGGACGGAAAAATAACTAGATGATGACAGATAAAGACATCTGTAACTATAGCAACAACTACATATCAACCTGTACTGATGGGTTCTTGAATACACCATTTCTGTCATCACAAGACATGTCTCAGTTGTAGGTGAGGTGAGGTGAAATTGGGTTTAACGTCGTACATGAGAATATCTCGCTCATATGACGACGTGCATGCGTGTGTATGTGCATGTGCGGCTGCTTGTACTAGCCCAGACTGAAGCTGGTTTTATAGTGCTAGCCCACTGAGATACCATGCCCCAGTGAAGCATGAATACCCCAATCAGACACATGATACTGACTCCGAGCCGACCAGTCCTTGCTGTACCTATTAATGCCGAGCGCCAGGCAGGGACCAACAAGTACCATATTTTAACGTGTTTTGGTATGACGCGGTCGGGGATCGAACCCGCGACCTTCCGCTCTCCCTCTGTTGTAGGAATCGAACTGCACCATGATCATATGTTTATCAATCTATATCAAATAGTGATGACATCATGTGTGGTCGCACAATCGGTGCGCGTATCCTGCTCCATCGGGGCCCCATGCATGTTCATCTGAAAATAATTACCACTGGAACCAGACGTACAAGTCAAAATGTGACTGCCATTGTTATTACACATTCATCCTAATACTCTTCAAATCTGCTCAACAACGTATTTGAAAACTCTACTTAATCCGTATTGGTTGTCTCAGTTTTCTCTCTAAGCTGATTTGGCAGTAAACTGTGTACTAGGAATACACAATACAAACATACTGTGAAAGTAATGACCTGTCAGAGCGAGGATGATCGCAGCGTGTGGGGGCATTGTTGATGACAGTGTTCCCTCCAGGCCCTTCAGGACACGCATGTCAGTTTTTCACTTTTCCCGTATGTCACTTCCACGCTCACAAACAATAATTAACCCATGATATACATACCAGCCTACAGATACCATCGTATTTAATGAATGGTTTTATTACAACCGTCCTTTAACTTTTGACCAGGGTAATACTCCTGCTCACATCACATGGTGTTTGTACGGTAAATAGGAATATGAACGTCGTAATTTCCTAATGAATGTCCTGGCAATAAACAATTAAAACCCACTTCCAATGAATACAATGTTAATTGCCACCGCACTTATCAAGACCTTAAAATAATGTGAGGTAGAGCTGAGGTGTGTCTGGAATTGTACGTCTTCATAATATTATGTGTGGCGTCATATAATCACATGACATATGTTATATTTAGGATTACACTTTCTCAGTAACGTACAGATTCGGGTATATTTATTGGGTTGAGCCCCATACGGTATTCGAACCCACACCTAAGAGTCAGGCACCAAATCGCCAGCGCACAAAGTAGGGCGTCTAACCTGCTCAGCCAACGCGGCTTCTATAAACAAGGGAAGCCGTACAAAAGGTAGTCCAGGCCACAGTCTTTGACTACTCTCCGATAACTGTAATTGGCACGGCTTATTGAATAATGCTATGAAGACACTATCCCCATTTAAAAAGTGGTCAAATGTAACAGATTTTATATTTGGGATTTCACTTTCTGAGTAATAAATGAACATTGAATGATTAAATACATAGAAGAAAAGGAACATTTTATATGGATAGACAACTTCTTTATTTCAACAGATGCAAAGTTTCGATATAGATCCTAACACCGTTATCAAACAAATACTATACAACATTATGAACAAGGAAAAGTATATACATGAACGGTATTTGAGTTCATACAAGTGAAGAAGATGACATACTGAGGCTTGTTTTGATTACAGAAAATGGTTGAAGCCAGACGGACAAGGGTAGGGAAGAGCTTAGTCTGTCTCACAGTCCCTGAACCACATAAATTTCCCTACTGCCAAGCCCTCGCTGCAGTGCTAAAGCCCCAAATAAAGCAAGTCTAGATTTCCTCAGGTTCAGGCTGAATCTCTGGTCTCCCTAGGGCTCCTTTTCAATATAAATGGGCTTGTTTGTTACTATCAAAATTATATATATTCAGAGACTAAGCCTTATTCTAGGAAGAGCAGTTCTTGATTAGGTGATCCGTTGCCGTAGGGATGAATCATATCAGCTTCTAACTGTCACTTAGAAGGTTAAACAGAAGAAGCTTCCCCTTACATAACATCTTCTGAATATGGATGGGTTTGTAAATGGAAGGACTCTCTGCACGAACAATTGCAACATGGGCTATGCCCTAGAGACAAATGTAGATATCACACTATCAGGAACAGTTTCCGTGGTCACAATTGTTTAATGGATCCCAGAAAAGAAAACACTGAACATTTAGTTGTTAACATTTACAAACTACAGCAGATTTGCACATACATAGCTATATATTACCCAATATGATTGAACTGACTGACAAAAGCGAATGTTAATCTCACACTTTGTGATAATAAAAACATTTAAATTGACGATATCGCACATTCGAAATTTGCACGACAAAGATACTGTCCTGGAACTTCATGGAACAGGTGTCCTCACTGAGAATGTTAATTGAATGTTGACAACCATATTTGCTCTTATGTTATAAATACATTCTCTCATGTGTGCGCGCGTGCATGCGCGTGTGTGTCCGTGCGTCCATGTGCGCGTGTGCGTGCGTGTGCGTGTGTGCGCGTGTGTGCGCCTGTATGTGTACATGCGTGTGCGTTGTAAATCGGCATGTGACACTAAAACAATATATATTTCTTTTTCTTCTTCGCTTTAAAATGTAATGTAATTACATAACAACGAATCTTAAAGATATAACTTACTGATCAGAAACTCTTGGATGCAAAAGAACCAACAATATTCGCCTTACAAGTATTTATTACTCGTCGTCCTACACTCACACAACATGCCAAGTCCTAAAGAAAACAAAATGTCCGATGTTCACCCATAGAACCGATGTATGAACCTTTTAAACAGATATTATATATGTGGGTCAAGAAAGGCCTTTAAATTGTAGGCGCTTAGTCATGGGTATCACTACACCATGTTTTTCTAATTATCTCAGTGTAAATCCAGCTAGGCTCCATGCAGGTAGCAAAAGTAATGTCAGTCCCCATAGTTCCTAGTTTGGTGATCTACCTTCAGTTGTTGGCGATCTATAGCCCGTGTTTTATATATCTTATTGTCTTCTTTAATTGGAATGTTTTAGTTTTGTTCGCTAGTTTTATATTATATCTGTGATTATCTAGTATTTTTACTGTCCTTCGTCGACAGGTTTTACTCTTCAAAATTTTTCACTTTTTATTGTATAAATTGTTTTTGTCACGATATGGCTGAGATATTGCCGATGTGACGTTAAATATTAACTCACTCACTCACTAATTATCTCATTACATTATGGACCGATGTGACAGTTTAATAACTAAACCATACTAACAGCGTTAGTAAACTTCGGAAATACTGTTTCTTTGCGTTGTGCAGTAAGTTTGAAATTTTAGCATTTCCTAAAGAACTGGTCACACTTTAAACACTTGCGGAATTTTGCAAGATAGGGATAAGACGAAATCCCAAATTTATACCACTCATCCTCCACCATTGCCCATTACATCGTTCTACATGTTCAAAATTGAACCACCAGAATTCTGCTTTCTGTCAGCTTCCCCGCCCGCTACACTGTCAACGGATCGGGTGGTCAGGCTCGCTGATCTGGTTGACACATGTCATCGGTTCCCAATTGCACAGATCGATGCCCATGTTGTTGATCACTGGATTGTCTGGTCCGGACTTGATTATTTCCAGACCGCCGCCATATAGCTGGAATATTGCTGAGTGCGGCGTAAACCTAAACCCACGCACTCACTCACACACGCACTCACTCACTCACTAAAACCGCTTGGTCACAATCCTGTCCCAAATGATGAAAACTATTTCCAAGGAATCTCAAGTTAGTTGCATTGACGCGAATCTTTGCGTTATGGCCATCACTGCTACTCCTTTTTCGCATGCCGGGGGCACATGAAATCATGATCGAAAGGTACCTCTCATAAAGACATCGATGAGTTCCCACACTGTTTCGTCGGTCAGTCAGAAAAAGGTACTATTCTTTGATCGGAAATACGACAAACCAATCAGAACGCGTGTAATGATTGCGGTGCTATGATAAGAATAATCCCGAGTACTTTATTCGTTTATGGCTTCATGGGATTGTTTATATACATCGTCATATTGAAGGAACAAAGAACGTACCGAACAGAACTGTGTTGCCTCATGTGTAGCTTTTAGTAGTATAATGCCATGGACGGTTAGAGATTCAACTACGCACGTGCGTTTGTTTACATAACGGCTCTCTTGGGGTCCAGTTGAGCCTATTTCTGACGGACTTGCGGGCCTGTTTTGAGATTGTACGTGCGCTTCCCAACATTTTTAGAAAATAAGATTATATATCGAGTTTCAAAACAATAATATTATATCTATATATAACTAATCTATACATAACTAATTTTTAACACTGCGCTTATACTTCACATCTCTGGGGATATTTTAGTCTGACATTTTAGGGGTCATTCATATTTTGTCTAGCACATTCAATCTTTAATTCCTCCAGGGGTATGACAGCAAGGTTACACGAATGTTCAGTGTCAGGAATATTCTAACGTCATTTTTGTGAAAAAAATATATATTATTTTAGTTTCATATTCAATAAAACGAATCCCATTTGTCATTCTTAAACTCTTACTTAGATGAGCACTTGGTTATAATTACGTTAGAATATGTCTTTAACAAATATATTTTTCTCATTGTTTTAGTTTTATCAAAAAGGTTTAATTATTTACAATAAATAAATATAATCTAAAACAGCAATACAATGTACGAGTGCTTCGGTATCATTGGAATCAAAGAGGAATGGAGTTATCGTTGTTGTTTAAAGTAATTCTGATGTTCATGCGCCAATATGCGCCGAGGGGCACGTCTCACTATTCGGCTTGCCCGGAATAAGATGAGTTGGTCACGAGTGGATGGGGCTGAGTCTTCTTGGAGGCTGCGGAAAGGTGCGAGTGGTGACGAATGGGCAGGCCCGAGGTGGTACAGTACTACGGCACACAAAACAATAGGCTGGTTTCGGTCGTGTGTTGGTCGGCGAATAAAAAACAAACTGTTACGTATTAAATAATTGCATTTAATAAATAGTTGTCTGTGTAATTTGGACATAATATGTTTACGTTTCAGTATTTAAATAAATACGAACGGCACCTACCACTCCCTTCAAAGACGAGTTCAATTCGCATCTCGTGCAGTGCCTGAAGAACCAAGAAGGTAGATTTTAAATCAGTTACGGTGGAATGGATATAAACGTACTGTGTATTGAATTTAGATGAATGTCAGGCCGAACTAATGGTCTCTAAATTTTATTTGAAACCGAACGCGTAGCAACAACCATTATTCTGTAAACAATGCGTCAGCGCGATAAAATATCAAGTGTCGATATTCCAACGACACAGATTCCTTTGGGCGTGATATGAACAATATCAGTAGAGGATCAACGAATGGATTTAGGACAAATCAGTTATCTAAAGGTATTACTAAATATTTGCGTATATATACGTAAGCACTAAGATTTCGTATCTGCAAGCTGGGACCTAGTCAATAGCTCATGTGGTGTGTGAAACGAACACAGTAATAAAGAGTATTGACATCTGTGGTGTCTGTATCAAGACCTAACTGAACTGCAGCTATATTGTGTTAGGTGTTTGTTCCAAGCTGCAGCTAATCCGGTAGATCACCGGGAATCGGATACAAACTTTGGGTGGAACCAAAACAGAAGCAAGCAACAATTAAATGCAAACATTATCAACGTTTAATAATTAATACAAATCACTACGATATAACAGTGGCACAACAGACTTGCAGTACACATTCAAAGGCAGTATGACACAAAGGCAGTATGACACAAAGGCAGTATGACACAAAGGAAGTATGACACAAAGGCAGTATGACACAAAGGCAGTATGAAACAAAGGCAGTGATTATAATAATAAAGACAGTGGTAATATTGAACTCCTTCACTTGTCAAAATAGGTCAAGGAGGAGCATCCAGTGTAAGTGAGTGAGTGAGTATGGTTTTACGTGTATTTGATTCTCTCACTGTCAGTGGCATTATCCTTATTAGAAACTTCAAATTAGACAACACAATTCAGTTAAATTGGCTTCACATATTGTACCCACGTACGGAATCGAACCCATGTCTTCAGGTTAACGAGAGAACGCTTTACCACGAGGCTACCGTTTGGGTTGTAGTGCCCTTAACTTCTCGAACCCTGAATAAATCTAGCGCGTCAACCCTCCCGTGCTGTTCAACGTTAGACACTTGAAACATTGTTACATATAGAATAACACTGCTCCCATGCTGTACAACGTTATACACCTGGACTATTGTTACATATAGAATAACACTGCCCCCATGCTGTACAACGTTATACACCTGGAATATTGTTACATATAGAATAACACTGCCCCCATGCTGTACAACGTTATACACCTGGAACACTGTTACATATAGAATAACACTGCTCCCATGCTGTACAACGTTATACACCTGGAATATTGTTACATATAGAATAACACTGCTCCCATGTTGTACATCGTTATACACCTGGAACACTGTTACATATAGAATAACACTGCTCCCATGTTGTACATCGTTATACACCTGGAACACTGTTACATATAGAATAACACTGCTCCCATGTTGTACATCGTTATACACCTGGAACACTGTTACATATAGAATAACACTGCTCCCATGCTGTACAACGTTATACACCTGGAATATTGTTACATATAGAATAACACTGCTCCCATGCTGTACAACGTTATACACCTGGAATACACCTTGTTACATATAGAATAACACTGCTCCCATGCTGTACGTTATACACGTTATACACCTGGAATATTGTTACATATAGAATAACACTGCTCCCATGCTGTACAACGTTATACACCTGGAACACTGTTACATATAGAATAACACTGCTCCCATGCTGTACAACGTTATACACCTGGAATATTGTTACATATAGAATAACACTGCTCCCATGTTGTACATCGTTATACACCTGGAACACTGTTACATATAGAATAACACTGCTCCCATGCTGTACATCGTTATACACCTGGAACACTGTTACATATAGAATAACACTGCTCCCATGCTGTACATCGTTATACACCTGGAACACTGTTACATATAGAATAACACTGCTCCCATGCTGTACAACGTTATACACCTGGAATATTGTTACATATAGAATAACACTGCTCACATGCTGTACAACGTTATACACCTGGAACACTGTTACATATAGAATAACACTGCTCCCATGCTGTACATCGTTATACACCTGGAACACTGTTACATATAGAATAACACTGCTCCCATGCTGTACAACGTTATACACCTGGAATATTGTTACATATAGAATAACACTGCTCCCATGCTGTACAACGTTATACACCTGGAACACTGTTACATATAGAATAACACTGCTCCCATGCTGTACATCGTTATACACCTGGAATATTGTTACATATAGAATAACACTGCTCACATGTTGTACAACGTTATACACCTGGAACACTGTTACATATAGAATAACACTGCTCCCATGTTGTACAACGTTAGGCACCTGGAATATTGTTACATATAGAATAACACTGCGCACATGCTGTACAACGTTATACACCTGGAACACTGTTACATATAGAATAACACTGCTCCCATGTTGTACAACGTTAGGCACCTGGAACACTGTTACATATAGAATAACACTGCTCCCATGTTGTACATCGTTATACACCTGGAACACTGTTACATATAGAATAACACTGCTCCCATGCTGTACAACGTTATACACCTGGAATATTGTTACATATAGAATAACACTGCTCCCATGCTGTACAACGTTAATCACCTGGAACACTGTTACATATAGAATAACACTTCTCCCATGCTGTACAACGTTAGGCACCTGGAACATTGTTGTATATAGAATAACACTGCTCCCATGTTGTACTTCGTTATACACCTGGAACACTGTTACATATAGAATAACACTGCTCCCATGCTGTACAACGTTAGGCACCTGGAACTTTGTTATATATAGAATAACACTGCTCCCATGCTGTACATCGTTAGACACCTGGAACATTGTTATATATAGAATAACACTGCTCCCATGCTATACAACGTTAGGCACCTGGAACATTGTTACATATAGAATAACACTGCTCCCATGCTGTACAACGTTAGGCACCTGGAACATTGTTATATATAGAATAACACTGCTCCCATGCTGTACAACGTTAGGCACCTGGAACATTGTTATATATAGAATAACACTGCTCACATGCTGTTCAACGTTAGGCACCTGGACCATTGTTACATATAGAATAACACTGCCACTTAAAACGTGTTTTTGAAACTAGGTATACTCCGCATAACCCATAGGGCACATTTCACAATGTAGATATATAATTAGTCGATTAGAAAGAAAACAGTATATACATGGCCACAACATTCTTAACATACATTCAAGATTTCCTTACATCTAACCATATGTACGCCTGGACAAGTGACATATGTTACGAGGGGTATCATAAATTTTTTAGCGTAAGGACTCCTGATATGTGCATGATTAAAATAACTGAATGATATTCAAGAATGGTTCACATAAACGTAATTTTGACATGCACATATCGCTAGTTTCCGGTCACGTGACATCTAACCAGATGTAACGCTGTTCGTAAGTTACTTGTCCATTTTTGCCATTTCAATAGGGATACATGTGATTAGATTTAAGGAAATCTTGCATGTACACACACACGCACGCACATACGCACGCACACACGCACGCGGATACATCAGTAATATATATATACACATTAATAATACATGCCAAATAAAGATAATGCACATAAGGGAATCTAACAAAAGATCAAAATTCAGTACAATTACACATTATTACGACCAAGATTTTTTATTGTGTGTAAACTTTCTTTGTCATGTGAAATTAGAGTCACTCCAAACAGAATTCTCATTTATGAATTCGACACCTCATGCGATAAAACAATCAGTTCGAGAGGCTGCATTTTTACACCCACACATTTACATACTATGTTCCTAAAGTATGTGACCAGGAGACTCATTCTGACGAAAACCCTGTATCCAATCCACACGAGGGAATCAGCTTGAGATAAATCGATATAAATATTTCGTCACAGTTCTTAACATTAATGGAAAACATAGATTCGTAGATTCTGAAGCGCACACGTCCGGGCCGCGTGCAAAACAATCTATATTCTCATACTGATATACATTTCAATCGGGAGTAGTTCTCATTCGCACGTATTCGCAAATATTGTACATTCAAACAGCCTCAGCTTCTCCCGGGTCTGCCAGGTAGGTACAAGCTGTATGTCACCCACCATGTATTGTTGTGGGGGGTGGGGCAGGCATCGGATAGGGTAAGGGCCTGTACATATTGTGTTTGCGCATCAATCTAAGCAAATAGGATGCGATGACATGCGTCAAAAAGACAGTGAGCCTGACAACCCGATCCCGGTAGTCGCCTCTTACGACAAGCATGGGCTGTTAACGACAAACCCTAATCCGGATCTTCACGGGTATTGTGTTTTGGAAAAGATAAGCTTTCGTTTACAACTTAAAAACGAACACTTGCGAAATATGTAAGCTCTTCTGTGTCATTAGTTTCGTTTCTTGGCGTGATGTAAATGAAGGCAGTGGTACAAAAATACACTAGATTTGAGGGTCAGCGTGAAGGCTCTAAGGGAATGACTTAAAGTCCCAATGTAACTGCACGATTTGAAGTTCAATGTCAAAACAAGGTCTGAAGACTGACTTTAAGCCTTCATGGTTGATGCATGCCGTCTTATCTCAGGTAGATAGATACTCAAGTACCAATCACTGGTTGTCTTATGTAGATTATTTACAGACGTCCGTGATACAGTATGCCGAGTATGGCAGTAGACAACAAACAAACAAACAAACAAACATATCTGCGAACAGAAACAGGTCGTTCCGTCTTACAGACTTTCATTTGATACACACAGGAGTAATTTAATGTGTATAGAATTGACAGACTATTCCGCTACATAAGGTGCAAATTTCAAATCATTGGCCAGCATCATCTAGCACATTGGGGCAACAGATCAGAATAATTAGCCATGTCACTTTCAAAATCAAACTGACACGTCCGGGAAAAATATGTTCTAGTCGATATTGGGCGAGTTCTTTAATTTGTTTGCATGTGTGTTCTTGTTTCAGTTCCATCATGTCTATTCCTCAAAATGTAATTGTTGTCCTCCATTGTCTGTACATATTCGATATGACAGTTCGCTATTCTACATACTTTAACTAATTATTTTCACTGAGGCTAACGACATACTGCACGAACAATGTACACATACTTGGCATCGAATATGAATTAAATATAACTAAATCACTCGTTCTGACACCACACGCCCATCTCTATCACAAAAATGAAGCAATATTCAAAATGTAGTTGTTCTGAAAACTTTTGATTCCAGATTGTTTGATACTACGCTGTTTGGACGATGCTGTATTAGACTGTACTGTTCTAGAAGTGTATATCCTAGATAACTCTTGACTCCAGATTCTGTGATACTACGCTGTTTGGACGATGCTGTATTAGACTGTACTGTTCTAGAAGTGTGTATCCTAGATAACTCTTGACTCCAGATTCTGTGATACTACGCTGTTTGGACGATGCTGTAGAAGACTGTACTGTTCTAGAAGTGTATATCCTAGATAACTCTTGACTCCAGATTCTGTGATACTACGCTGTTTGGACGATGCTGTAATAGACTGTACTGTTCTAGAAGTGTGTATCCTAGATAACTCTTGACTCCAGATTCTGTGATACTACGCTGTTTGGACGATGCTGTATTAGACTGTACTGTTCTAGAAGTGTGTATCCTAGATAACTCTTGACTCCAGATTCTGTGATACTACGCTGTTTGGACGATGCTGTATTAGACTGTACTGTTCTAGAAGTGTATATCCTAGATAACTCTTGACTCCAGATTCTGTGATACTACGCTGTTTGGACGATGCTGTAGTAGACTGTACTGTTCTAGAAGTGTGTATCCTAGATAACTCTTGACTCCAGATTCTGTGATACTACGCTGTTTGGACGATGCTGTATTAGACTGTACTGTTCTAGAAGTGTGTATCCTAGATAACTCTTGACTCCAGATTCTGTGATACTACGCTGTTTGGACGATGCTGTAGTAGACTGTACTGTTCTAGAAGTGTGTATCCTAGATAACTCTTGACTCCAGATTCTGTGATACTACGCTGTTTGGACAATGCTGTATTAGACTCTACTGTTCTAGAAGTGTATATCCTAGATAACTCTTGACTCCAGATTCTGTGATACTACGCTGTTTGGACGATGCTGTATTAGACTGTACTGTTCTAGAAGTGTGTATCCTAGATAACTCTTGACTCCAGATTCTGTGATACTACGCTGTTTGGACGATGCTGTATTAGACTGTACTGTTCTAGAAGTGTGTATCCTAGATAACTCTTGAAGTGTGTATCCCAGATAACTCTTGACTCCAGATTCTGTGATACTACGCTGTTTGGACGATGCTGTATTAGACTGTACTGTTCTAGAAGTGTGTATCCTAGATAACTCTTGACTCCAGATTCTGTGATACTACGCTGTTTGGACGATGCTGTATTAGACTGTACTGTTCTAGAAGTGTGTATCCTAGATAACTCTTGACTCCAGATTCTGTGATACTACGCTGTTTGGACGATGCTGTATTAGACTGTACTGTTCTAGAAGTGTGTATCCTAGATAACTCTTGACTCCAGATTCTGTGATACTACGCTGTTTGGACGATGCTGTATTAGACTGTACTGTTCTAGAAGTGTATATCCTAGATAACTCTTGACTCCAGATTCTGTGATACTACGCTGTTTGGACGATGCTGTATTAGACTGTACTGTTCTAGAAGTGTATATCCTAGATAACTCTTGACTCCAGGTCTAAATATAATATCTTGCTACTAACTTTCCTCTACGGAATCTTATCACATACAATAAGACACAATTACTATATTGTGTAACAATGAGTTACACAACCATACGACAATCAGTCCTTGAGACCATTTCCTTCTTCGAGAGAGTGCATTTGTCATGTATCAGCACAATGTGTTCACCATATGTGCAAAAACCTGAATGTATCAAACCAAGAAAATCTATACTTGACGAGGGCAACGTTGTATGGACAAATGTGATTTGGAGTTCCAAATTATTCGAGTGGTCTCATTTGCCTGGCGATTTAGTGAATCTAGAATACATTAATATATGTTGTAGCTTCTTTAAAAGGCATTTGCAAATATCGTCACTGGAGAACATGACCATGTTCTCATGAATAAACTGCTTCTTTATTCACAATAAGGGCGTGGTTCAGGGTAGATGCCAACACCTCGTCATTCACGTTATCATGTGTTACTGCTGCAGGTTAGGTCTGCCTCGCAAGTCAATACATGTTATATGTGATACGTGGAAATGGGAACTGTTGTTATTAAAATACATTGATTAATGGCGCACATATGAACGCATACAAATCCAGCCACAAGCCTATATTTTGGCTTCTCAATCCTTTTATATCAAAACATATGTCTACTTTCACTGATATTGAAAAACGGCAAAGACGATAACCAGGCCATCGATGCGTCTGCATTTGATCATGAAAACGAAAGTGTTATCCTAAAATAAACTTTTGACTGTTTTGAGTTTTGACAACACATGTCAAGAATTCAGCTACTTTTTCATTTCACTGAAGTCATTTCAAACCAGGCCACAGAACAACAGCAATGGGCATCACAACAAGGTGCAGTTGGGAAATACACAATGACATTTAGAAAGTGGTCAAATGTAACATATGTTATATTTGGGATTACACTTTCTTTGTAAAGTACAGATTCTAGTGCTTTTGTTGGATTGAGTCCCATCCGGGATTCGAACCCACAACCTCAGAGTCAGGCCCTAATCGCCCGCACACAAAGTCAGACGCCAAGACCGCTCAACCACCGCGGCTTCCACTTGTGGTTGAGCGGTCTTGGCGTCTGACTTTGTGTGCTGACGATTAGGTGCCTGACTCAATCCAACAAAAGCACTAGAATCTGTACTTTACAAAGAAAGTGTAATCCCAAATATGACATATGTTTAAGGTGCAGTTGGTCAGGTGTCAGTGGATTATGTTAGAGACACCAGTCATCACATCAGTCACGACCTTCAGTAGCTGGTGTAGCCTCCATCACCAGCAACAGCTGAATAAGGTGTCGGCCTAGGTGTAACTGCTTCCCTTCCTGATGACATCAAGCTGAACAATGTTTGGAACCAGAGTACTCTATGTCGAGTTCTTCGTCCACGTATGCAGAACAAGGTTACTGTGGCAGTCCAGTTCCTGTTATTGCAATGTTCTAAATGCTTCCTGAGAAGGAAAAATGTTCACGTGCTTCGCATACTATGTCTCTCTGGTTATTTTGCGACGTTGAGATTCTCCATCACAGTAAACACACGTGTACATATAAGCGACAAAACAGTTTCCCTGAAAAAAATCGGAAACGTATGGTACAAGTGCAAATAGAGAATAATTTCTCTTTACCTATGAATCAAATATAAAAATGTCCCCCACAAGTCGACCATAAAGCTTTTTTGAAAGTTTTACTGAGGCCTTGAAAGGTATAACCTTGAACAACCAGCTTCTGAGAAAGAGTGGTATGCCAATCTTTGAAATCTTGGTTAAAAAAGCATGCATTTAACGAATTAATGTGAAGAAAATTAACTCAAATCAAGACGGTGTAACTTGTCTCATTCACCCCGTGAGTTCAATTTTTATCATGACCTGGATCTGGTTATAGCATAGCTTCATAAACTAATAGCAACATAAACCCTTATAACGCATTACATTTGAGATTTTAATGAATCGCCGGGAGTCATGAAATATGGACGACATTCGTATCTACTGTCACCGAGAATAACACCGTCCTGTAGAGTGGTATGAGTTTCAATGTGTTGCTGCAGATTACTCTTCTTGAGCACGTGGCTATCATGCGTACTGCCTGGCCATCTCGCCACTAAGTTAGTACACAACGAGGCAAAACGGTCAATTTTAGTACAATTACATGGTATCACTGCACCAGGTGCATACAGCAACCACTGCCAATATTGCCATAGAATATTGCATCTGAAAAATATTCGCTGAAGTATAGCCATGCCTCGACCACAACATATGATGTCAGGGTAATGAGTCGCTTCATCGTTTCATATGTAAATATTCTGTCGCCGATAAGTATTCCTACTTTGTGACAATACTGCCTTTCCTTTGTTCAATCTTGACAGGCGGTAGTTTGAAGGTGTCAAACATTTCTTCCCTTTTCAGTGATATTGAAAGTGTGTCCTTACTATATATTCAGCTGAGCAGTTCTTGGCAGAAAGCTGGTTATTCTCGACATAAATGCTAAATTATCAATTTTTGGTCACAGTGCCGGATGTTGCTGTACATCTGTTTTTCCTTTTGTCGATGTCCTACTTTGAGCTCCGGTACACCATTAACTTTTAATCTACATCGTTACAGAGTGGTTACCTTGTCTATATATTTTTCATAGAGGCTTGATTGAATTGGAATCTAGTTATTTCTTCTTTTATCTACATGCAAACATATGGCGTCATATAATCGGTATATTGATGGAGGCTTTCACATGTGTCATTGACAATCAAAAGTTGATTGAGAAATTGACATTCTCGTTGTCATTCAAACTGGCCTGCCAGTTGTTTTCTTAATGCTTTGTGTCATAAATACATACATCGCCTGCCTGCCCTTACACGATTCAGTTTATCTTAAGAAGAAATCCCCTTTATTACATTGATCTGGACTAACTGAGATAGATACAGACAGATAGACAGATAGTTGCTTTAAGTCTCACCTTATGTACAGCGATTTTATGAGCAACTAAGAACATGTACATATGCACACAAGCCATTCTTGTAGACGTATGGGAGACTATATCTGTTACATACGTTTTGTAATAATACCTTTCTTCACATCAAAGTACAAACATATATCTTTACAATATGCAAGTATAACACCAGGTATGAGGCACAGAATATATAAAATCCCATCAATGATACAAAAGGTATGACGTCCGGATAGAATATATTAAAGGGTTTTGGCAAAGTTAAAACACATAATTAAAAAAAACCCGACCTTCTGTATATCAGGTAAAATTGAAAAATGAGTATTCATACTCTCTGTGAAACGTGTTCACAAATAAGCAGTCCTTTTGCAAAGTAAATTCAGTAAGGGGTGAACTCGTTAATTAAACCATGAGCGTTAAACTATATCAGTGAGCGTTAAACCATCTCAGTGAGCGTTAAACCATGTCAGTGAACAGGTTCGCCCTTCATAATTAAACGTTAACCTTCAGCTGATGATGCATCTGAAATAAAAAGCTGAAGGACGAGAGTAATTAGTGATATACTTGTGATATTTGTGAATGGGTGATATCAGAAATCAGCTAGATAGTTGTGCTGAATGCATACGGGAGAATTGTATTTTAGGAAACGTGAATATATACATTATACAATTATGCATTAATGTCATACATGTAATGATAATGTCAGTACGTTTTTATTATTGAGCATATATGGTGTTTAGTGAAACCACATCTACCCGTGCAGCGGAAGGTGGACGGATGGATCTTGTGGTTGTATCATTTCAAAATACTTGAAGGTGCGTTCTCACTGTGCGACTTGTAGCAACAACAAGGATTATTATGACTTTGTTAGCTGTGTACGTCTCGAGTCGCATACAATTTGTTCTCATGTGATTCTCACGTATGGATTCGTCGAGTGAAGAAGACAGGCTAGCCTTAATGCCAGTCGCAGTCACTACAGTCCGTTTGATTTCATTTGAGACCGATGAATTGCTCACTAACACAAAATCTAATAATTGCAACAAAACCAAATTTTGCACAGTAACATGAAATCGACAGACCAACTCTGATGATTTGTCTCATAATTTTTGACACCCGAAAAAAAATGTTGTTTAACACACGATCATTATTTTGTTTTCACTTTTGGTTATTTATTACGAGTGGGGACCACCAAGCCTTTCTGGTAGAACAGCCATGTAATCAACAATCGTTTGAAGTGAAATTTCAATTTCACACGTGCAACTCGTACACCTGGCTGTTCTACCACCAAGTGTTCCCTATTGTGCAAAATTTGGTTTTGCTGCAATTATTAGATTTTGTGGTAGTAAGAAATTCATCGGTCTAAAATGAAATTAAACGGACTATAATAAAGATGGGGAGAAGGCCTTTATCGGTTTGGGTCCGCAACTAGATTCTTAGTCGGAGCACGGCTGGAACGTATAGGGGTAGGTGGCTCGTTCTGCATTCCATCAACATCTCTGTAACAACTACACACCTATACATCGATCGGTTTTCTCTCGGGTAAGGTCGATTTTTTTCAGTCGTGTTTCCGCGATTTCAGTAGTCGATAGCTTGCGACAAATCCTATGTTTTACAGCTCAGCTGCGACTAGTTGTAGGCGATTTCACATCGTTACGATTTGAGTGTTCTCACGTTGCAACTGTGTTGCGTGATGCAAGCTGTTACTACAAATCGTACCGTGAGAAGGCAACTTTATAACATGGTACTTTGATTACCTTGTCTGGCACTCGGATTTAGGGAATACAACAAGAGTTGGATTCGGTATCAACATAAAATATCTGAGTTTAGTATTTAGGTTAAAATGCTTAATGGTATAACAGGCTCCTGTAGATGGGACTTGCCAGGATGTCATGGCATAATGCTACTAAGTAGTATAGAAAAAAAACAGTACGTGAACAAAGGGAATGTAAACATACGGATATCCTGTTCAAGCCCACAGATACATTCTCTATCATTTAGAGGTGATACAATCGGCGCCATTTAACTACTGGCTTCCTTCGCTATGTTATCACTGTTGTTATTTCACATGTACTTATAAAGTTATCTGTTTCATCGGTTTTTCATTAATATATAACAAAATATACCCCGAAACGTCGTTTTCCTCAAAATGAAGATGCTGATATCCATAAATGCTTGCCTTTATCCTCTATAATCGGTCTATAATATATATTTGATTACGCATGTATATTCTTCGATCTAAAATGATCGCGTTAAATGTGGGTTTAATACATTGATAGAAACCACCTGCTGCTAGTAGAAGAATAGATGTGTCAGAAAACACGACTAACGATCCCTGTAATGAACGCCCCTGCACATTTCCCTAACACTGAGGGTCAATTATCGATTACACGAAACCGATACTCCTGATTGGTCACGTTGTACATACGCAACAGAATGACGTTGTCCGTGACACATGTGTGGCCTTTAATTGACTTCTACCTGGTCTGCAACAACCTGTTACCCTCAAACCAAACTGCTGTAAGTGTTGCCTTATGCAAACAGACGTGTTTATTGAAAATATAATCATTCCAATTCTTGCTCTGTAAGTGAAGCATCTATTCAGATACATGGATTATGCACTGTAGAGGATATGAACATGCATCAGGTATGAAGAAATACGAAGTTATATACATAATAATTATTAATGTTTCATAAACAAATAATTATTCATTATCAAATTTTATTGATGTCAGTATGAATGTAGGTTTATTTCGAATCCTGGTTGTGTGCTGGTTTTAATGTTCAGTGTTTCACACACACATCGAGATAATCTGAAACAATTGGAGGCTGGCTGTGTTTTTTGTGTTAACACCTATTTCATATCGTCACATAAATAGGATAAATATTTATATTTACCAAAGCTCCTTTCAAATCCAGCTTCTCTAGCCTGATTTCCGGGTTATTTATCATTGACAATGTGATAGAATCTCAACGTATCAACGTGAGATTATTTCTTCGCCGATCATAAAACATTTGATGTATGTGGTTCGTCTTCACGCCCTTCCTCGTTTATAATATAATATTTAATATTTATAATTATTATATTTAATTTTATAGTTGAGTTTTCATCTCCATTCAGTCCTGTGGTGAGATGCAAGTGTCAATACAGACTAACTTCTTTGAGTGAGTGAGTTAAGATTTAAAGTCACATCGGCAATATTTCAGCCATATCGTGACTAAATCAACTTAAAATATATGAGCAATTAAATTTAAATTATAAAATTCTGTCAACGAAGGGCAGTAAAACAACTGGATTATCACAGATATAAATATAAAACTAGTAATTAAATCTAAAATATTTTAAGTATACATGACAATACAAATAAAAACTATTGCCAGATTGCCAACAACTGAAGGTAGATCACCATACTAGGAACCATGGGGAGTGACAGTACCTAACTTCTTTGAGAGGCATTTTAGAAGTTGTATAGGTGAAGGAAAACCAAGTTCGATGGGTAGTCAACTTCGTTATTGCAATGAGAGCAAGTACAGAGTAAGGCAACACTTGGCCGTTGATTCCTGTAGGTTCTTACATCGCCCTGTCATACTTCAGTGTTGAAATGTGGTCAGTCCTGAATTAAAACTAAGAGTACATTTTCGCAATCGTCACAATATCCGTAAAAACGTCACAATGTCGAAACATGAGCTCACGAACTAAACCTAATACCTTTCTTTTCTCCTTTTCAGACCTGAGTCCGAGTGGATTAATTGCATATCCAAACCCCGTGTGTTATAGTACTACTAAACATGAGGAAATATTTTCGCTTAATGTTTCGCTTTTCACTTCTTTGCATGGGTATTACCGCATATTTGCTTATTGCAACATTAGTTGATGTAGCGCTTGATAATGAAACCATCAATCAGAAATACGACAATGGACTGGTAGAGAGCAATGGTGTCACATTTGCCCGTTATGGTGTGGCATTGAGAGATTCAAACGAATCTGGATATAATGGACCAGGATTTGCCGGGGATTGGAATAACACGAAAGATAAGGTTCAGCAAAGTGTAGATCACATATCCCTACTGAACCAAATAAAAGATAAGGCTCTTGCAAGGAAGGATGGGTCCCAACATGACCTGGAACGTGTTCAGGTACAGTTGCCAAGTGACAAGGAGGTAGACAGTGAGAGACTCCGCCATAAACAAGTCTCGGACATACCATATCCACAGTTTGTTAAAGACAGCCCCGAAAATGGTCCGGGTAAGTATTATTGTTATCGGTATGGGCATGATATACGTAATTATCAAGTGAAGCTGAGCTGATTCCGCAGATGTCCAGGCATTGGGGACGCGGTTATTGTATTACAGTATAAAGAGACAGAATTAATTCTTATCAATAATAAATATTTCCATCATACTAAACTCTTGTGTAGCTCGTACAGGGACGTTAGACGTGACTCGCAGTAGAATATGCTGACATGCATGGAAATGAGCATGCCATCTGCCAGTGGTAATGACATGAAGTCACAATATGACGTCACTGTTAGGATTTCAATAATGGATAATGGCCGTTGCTTTCCTTTGGTCATTTTTTGCGAACCAATTATAAATATCTTTGTCTTGTTTTCATGACCGCATCATGTTTACGAGATGATGAAAGGTTATCAAAAGATGTTGCGATTGCTGCACGTAACTGAAAATGATGTTTCCACACCTACGTTGTTGCAGGAGAATTTGGTGTGCCTTACATTCCTAAACTTAACACCACAGAGAAGAAAGTAATGGACAAAATGTTCCGTGTGCATTACTTCAACGTCTACGTCAGTGACAGAATCTCCGTACACCGACGTCTGCGGGACACAAGGTCACAAGAGTACGTATCTACTGTGACAATCAATGTTCTGAATGTTGCACTGGGGTTATGTAGTGTGGCTTCCAGCTTATTTTTATCTGCAAGGTCATATCCTGTGTGCGTAATACATTTATTCTGACGGGAGCAAAAACATTTTCTTCATATGGTTTATTTTGTTCTGTGAATTTGTATATACATTAGTATAGATGACAGAGCAACGTTTTGCAATGTGATTGATATATGTATATCTGTATTAGTTGTCTTTGTTGTAAGATGTAAGGCTCAAACATTCCGCCCAAACCTGTCCATGGCGAGCGTCATCATTTGCTTCAAAGACGAGGCATGGTCGGTGCTGCTTCGGACAGTCCACAGTATCCTGGACAGATCACCATCACATCTGCTGCGGGAGATTATCCTCGTAGATGATTTCTCTTCATCTGGTGAGACTATATTTTTATGCATATAAGTATCACGAGACATTGCGGAGTGATAGTCTTAGCAAGTCAAATCTATGTTTCTGTATAGTGACAATTGACCACACGTCTGTCATCAACAACACAAGCAATGACGTCCTATATTGCAGTAATCAGGAGGCAGTTGCATCTTGCGAATATGCAATTCAGAAAGAAATATATGTTGCTTCACACAACGATCAGCAAAATTCCAACACTATCACCTCACCCTCCAGTATTCGACCAAGTATCGACATATCGATAAGTATAGTATTAAGAGCAGTATGAATATTTCATCGAGGTATGGTGACAGACTGATCGCGATACCTATTTGTAGACACCTGCGGCAAGTTTTGGTACAGTGAAGCAGTTCAGATTTGGAATATGAAAGGGGTGGTACATAACCATCCTTTTTCGCAAAAATAACGTCAAGCAGAAATTCTCATTCGAAAGCCGCACAATTGTGTTATGGCTAATATTTGACGAATTATTACCATTTTGTGCTGACCGATGACCTCTCTACGACAAGTCCATAAAGCGATGCAGATCAAAACGCACCAGCTATTTTTGTTTTGGGGTGGAAGCTTTACATCCAGAAACTACACAACTTAAGTTTGTACAGTATGCCAAGTATTGTGATGAAGGTCAGCGTCCTAACATATCAAGGAACTTAAACCATATGCAGGCTTGTAACCAAACAACGACCTTCGAGATCTGTCTACAAGAACCAATGACAGGAGATACACAACTACTTATATCTATTGTTTTAGTTTCGCAATTCCTCAAATAGATATAGATGGAATATTACTGAGGGCCGCGTCAAACAACAAACAATCAATGCAATTTTTCAAATTCTTCTTACCAGGGAGCATTTAACCGTTACGTGGAACGATGTTGAACATGCCGTTTATAGGCATAATTAGGGAGTGCACATGTGATCTGAGAGGGAGATAGATGACGACATGATACTGACAATGTAACCTGCTGACTGATGATTGAGAAATATAAATATATACTGATGGGAAAAAATAAGGGATCACATGAAAGCACAAGTGTTCCTTTATTTGTTTCCAGGTTTCGTCACAAGCTATGCGATACAAAGCTTGTGAAGAAACCTGGAACATAATAAACACTTGTGCTTTCACGTGATCCCTTATTTTTGTCCCTCAGTATATATACTATCCGAAAGAAATGGTACACGAAAGACGTTTGAAACTGTATTCATACGTTCATACAGAACGCCTCAACCCATTTTATTCACACTCGCAAAGTTATTTAGACATAGTTCGCTCCCTAACAATCAGCAGATCTGACACACCACAGCCTTCATTTAGATTAGGGGCGGTGGGGTAGCCTAGTGGTCAAAGCGTTGGCTCGTCACGCCGAAGACCCGGGTTCGAATCCCTACATGGGTACAATGTGTTAAGCTCATTTCTGGTGTCCCCCGCCGTGATGTTGCTGGAATATTGCTAAAAGCGGCGTAAAACCAAACTCAGCCAGTCAGTCAGTCAGTCATTTAGATTAATGTTCGTAATCCAGTTTTGCAAATGAATGTACCTTCATAAAATAAAAATAAAAATATAAAAAGACATCTAAATAAAAACAATATATTTACTCTTTGAATATTGTTGTTTCATGCCTCCTGCAGATTATCTTAAAGGTCCCCTGGAAAGATATATGTCGGATTATCCTCTGGTGAAGATTCTGAGGACAACCAAACGGGAGGGTCTGACCCGAGCCCGACTGATGGGGTATGAGATCGCCAGGGGTCCTGTCCTAGTCTTCCTAGACTCGCATGTAGAGTGCTTCCCAGGTACTACTACTTAAACCTATGAGTATATCATGGGCAGTATTTATTTAAGAAAAATGCTTTAGTAATCGTACCTCTAAAAAAACTCATTGGAGCATGGATTTGAGTAATATATGTTTACAAACTTATTATTTTTCATTCCTTGGCAACGTAATCAAAACAACAACTTACTCTGAGTTCAAGCACCTCAGCACGTCTCCAGATCGGCGAGTAACTCCACATTTCCACACCGTACTATGATATGACGTATTCACAGAAACGATCGTATCTGTGACCTCTATATATGTGTGTATCACATAAACCAAACCAACAGGCAATATCACATATATAAAATTCAAATAGACGGTGACCATGAACGTTTCCCTGAAAAAAAGTCAAACTGGACATCAGAGATCCGTCCGGGGTATTTGAATATATAGAATCTGGTCAATAGGCTGCACTTGTAGTTGACTCGTCGAAGCCATTTGTTTCCACAAGGCACCTATTGATGTCCTCACTTGGTCTAATGGAAGTTACCCTTGAAGGTCTGGATTAGACTTGGTCTTCAGCAACCCATGCTTGTCGTAAGAGGCGACTAACGTCGTTGCGTAGACAGATGCTCATGATGGCGATCACTGGATTGTCTAGTCCAGACTCCATTATTTACAGATCGCCGCCATATGACTGGAATATTGTTGAGTGCGGGGCCACACAACAACCAACCAATCTAATGGACGTATGATGCGTCAAACAATCTGTGGCATGCTTCATACAATGATTTGATTACACAGAGGGCATTGGTAACGATTTTACTTAGAGGTATAATGTCTCCTTGAAAGACTTTCTCGATGACCTGTAAAACAATGATTCAGAGGACATCTACTCGAATTGACATCATCAAATGAAGAGTAAAAGGTAAATAAGGTTCAAATGTTGAACACAACACAATTAATATTATAAGTACTGATTTGTATTTTTAATGATTGATGCATTCTATATGTGCTGTCTATTCAAGGTTAAGAGGGGTTTAGACAGTATGTCTGTCTACTCATACGCGTCCCGCAATTTCGTACTCTTCTCGTCGTTAAACAATATCCTGTGTTTTGTCATAATCGATGTCGCACGTCCATACTAGACACCACACCCACACGGATGCCGCTAATCAGACCTGCCTGTGCCCCCTATTGCAGGCTGGCTGGAACCCCTGCTTGATCGCATCGCTGAGAACCCGAAGAACGTTCCCTTCCCGCATATTCCCTACATTGACAAGGACCACTTTGGCAGTTTCGCCTCTATGGACAATCAGATAGGGGTATTCAACTGGCAGAACCTTATTTTCACCTGGATCTTCATCCCAGAGAGCGTGGAGAAACTGCGCAAGTCCACTGCTGATCCTATAAGGTAGTATATACGGTTGTAGTACATATTCTATGGGGAAATAAATAGACAAAATGTGTTTGATATCCTGAGTATTAAAATGTATCATGAGCAGTTGTGACTGGGTGTTTACATCCTGAACCTCAAACCTTGTGGTGGAAGATATATTGGATGTGTATATACACTCATACACATCCAATACACAATATGACATGCTTCGATTATCTAACACGAATCCAGCTGTACAATCAGGCTTAACAAGATTTAAAAAAATAGTTTCATAGTTTAATCTACTGTATCTTTTATACCAGTGAAGATCCGGGTTGGGATTGATCTTCAGTAACCCATGTTTGCCGTAAGAGGCGACTAACGGGATCGGGTGGTCAGGCTCGCTGACTAGGTTGACACATGTCATCGTATCCCAATTGCATAGATCGATGTTCATGCTGTTGATCACTTGCCTGTCTGGGCCAGACTCGATTATTCACAGACCGCCGCCATTCAGCTGGAATATTGCTGAGTGCGGCGTAAAACTAAACTTACTCACTCAGTCACTACTGTATCTTTAATGTGACAGGTCAGCCACTATGCCGGGAGGTTTGTTTGCCATTGACAGGAATTACTTCACAACACTTGGCACCTATGACCCTGCACTCCTGTACTGGGGAGGGGAAAACATGGAACTCTCATTCAAGGTAACCTTGGCTCTCAAATTACTCGAAATATCCTCGAAGTACACATCTTGTTGAACCAGTCGTCTGTCGCCTTACATTCTTTTTAAGTTTGTACTCTTTTAAATATATAACAGTATAATGTAGGACACAAAGGATATTTGACACCATCTTGTCTGACTTTATTTCCCTTGCGACTCTTCTGAACCTTTGTCCGTACCTGTAGGTCAACTCTTTGAAAATCCAAATGCGAATATGGTTAAGACAAACGACTTTCGTCAAGACCTCATACTCGATACTGAAGCAACCCACATTTTAGTCCATCATTCTGTTGTTCTTAGGACCCTTCTCCCAACTAAATTACATAATGACCATCTCATTGGTGGCTCTTGTTCCCTCATTAGCATCTTGTTAACCACTGTTACATTTTCGTAGAATAACTGTGTGCATAGCGTGGAGACAGGGATAAAATGCATGTTTGTATGTATGCAGAACAAGATGCATCCTTTTAGCGGCATCTTGAAGATCTATCTCAAAATCAGCTGATAATAAGTGTTGCAATTTTCCCTTCACCATTTACCAAGTATATACCCTCGCTGGATCCCCATAAGCTTTGAATGCCAGCAACATGTAGCCGTGTGTCTCAGATATGTAAACGTCTATATAATTTATTACTTCTGATATTTTTACCGTGACGAAATATGAAAATAATAGTTTGAAAAATGTTAAAATAGGTTGAAGCATCATTGAATCTGCGTAAGACATTGAACATGACATTTTGAGAAATGAGCATGACAACAGTGTGAAATATTATGATGTTCTCTCTTGGATCAGATCTGGATGTGTAATGGAACCATCGAGCTAATTCCATGTTCCCAAGTTGGACATATCTTCCGTTATCAGAACCCCATTAAATGGAGCAGCACAGGCGTCAACGTTCTCAAGAGGAACTACATGAGAGTTGCGGAGGTGTGGATGGACGAGTACAAGGAGTACATGTACGATGCCTCCTTCCAACGAGCAGTACGTCATACGTTTTTTTCTAAGACACTTAGAAACCTTGCTTCCCACAAGTAGCAAAATATCCATTTGAAGTTAACATTTCTTTATTTTCACCTTAAGGCACCTTCCTGTTTCATAACAGGCGACTTACATAGATCATTTGGTTAGGTTGACGGTCGTACGTGGAGTGTGGCTCGTTTGTTCAGTCACTGGCCACTAGACTGGTCACCTTCGAAGTACCCAACCGATAATTATTCATGAGTGGCTGACTTCTTACTAAGTTTCAGATTTAAGGGAATTTTAACTACCTAAATGTCCACTAAATTCTACTTTTCAAAAGAGATGGGATTGTTTGAAGCTTTTGAATGAATATGTTTTATCTGAGGTTGATACAATTTATAATTTTTATAAGTATGTAACTATGTTTTCTCCTGATGATAGGATGTTAGTCATAATAGTATTTGAGTACATTGTAGGCTGTAGAAGTTTTATTGCTTCAATTGTATTGTTTTAATTTACGGCGAGCATTGTGCACAATTGCCCGTGTCTGATGTTATGGTTTAGATCCAGCTGGGGATCTATACAGGAAGCTGAAGTACTGTAAGTCCCTATGATCCCCAGTAAGGTGGATAGCTTTAGTTGCTGGTGGTACATAGCTCGTGTTTTAATGTTATTGAATTGCATATCGATTTGTCTTGAGTAGAATATTTTAGAACTAGACATGATTATTTTTTATACTCGAATTTTGTGGTATGCTGCTTCGTGACAGATATTTATGATATTTAAATTGATCCCGTCACTATGTGACGTAAAACAATAACTCACGCACAGGTGGCTGGAAGGCGTGCACATACTCATTTCATCCTACTGGGTATTTTTAACAGAGGGCAAGTGTCAAGGGGGCACATCATGTGAACCATACTCATTCAATACCTATATATTCTCACGAGTGAAGCTTGTCAAACATCCAATCACTTTCCACGGGAGCGGTGGGATAGCCTGGTGGTTAAAGCGTTCGCTCGTCACGCCGAAGACCCGGGTTCGATGTCCCACATGGGAACAATGTGTGAAGTCCATTTCTGGTATGCCCCGCCGTGATGTTGCTGGAATATTGCTAAGAGCGGCGTGAAACTGAACCCACTCACTCACTCTCCACGACCCGTGTTGCTCATGTTAGCCTGATACAAAGATGAGTTCATCAGTCAACTTGAGAACTACTCACTGACTAACTTGCACATGAATTCTTTTATTGATATGTTTTGCAGTATATCACGATTGGGAAAGTAATAGTACCGGACTTTATATTAAATCAGACAAAAAGAACTGTACACGTGAGATGAATAGGTACGAATATCCTAAAAGTATATAATGTTCTTGTATTATTTTTCGAATCAGGACTTTGGAGACATATCGGCCAGGAAGCGACTTAGGGAAAGTTTACATTGTCACGACTTCCGGTGGTATATGAGGAATGTATTTCCGTTTCCGGAGCCGGTGAAATCCATAGCTGCTGGAGAAGTGCGTACCCTAGTGTTATAACTAAAACCACGTAAATTTCAGTTGTTTACCAATGTTTGCTAAACATACTTGTAACTGTGTACATTCTTTATGTAGTGGACACATGTGTCTGGAGAGTGGAATCTCTGTAAAATATTGTTCAAAGCTAACAAACCACTCATTCACTCCTTCTTCTTGAACGCGGAGCGGTGGTGTAGCCTAGTGGATTAGGCGATGGCTCGTCAGATCGAAAACCCGGGTTCGATTCCCCACATGGGTACAATGTGTAAAGCCCACTTCCGGTGTCCCCCGCAGTGATATAGCTATAATATTGCTAAAAGCGGCGTAAAACCATACTCATTCACTCACTCACTTACTCACTCACACCACTTTCACGCACTCAGTCGATGACTATATGTTGTAGATACGTAACATGGCGAAGCCTGTTTGCCTGGACAGCATGGGGGAGTCGATGAAACCGGGGGTGTTTGGTTGTCACGGCCAGGGTATGAATCAGGTTTGTAGATAAGGTTCTGGAACTGATCTGGTAACGCATTGCTCACATCCGTCATACGTGATATTTACGTGTTACTCTCAAAACAGAAGGGGCGGTGGGGTAGCCTAGTGGTTAAAGCGTTGGCTCGTCACGCCATAGACCCGGGTTCGAATCCCCACATGGGTACAATGTGTGAAGCCCATTTCTGGTGATGTTGCTGGAATATTGCTAAAAGCGGCGTAAAACTAAACTCAGTCAAATGTAAAAATGTGTTTACCAGATTGATTCTCAGAGTTACATTCTCCGTACATTAGCCTTAAGCTTACATTGTGCCAAATTTGAAATCTACAAAAATGGAACATTTTTCTACAGTTCTCTATACGTTTACATCCTCGGAAATGTACGCGACATCAGTTCTCTGCTCTGCTAATTGATATAATATTCATTCAGCTGTCATACCGTGTGGTAATGGCAGCGTTAAATGGATATCCCTTCATGACGAGGGGATGCAACTTCCCCAAGGAGTCCAGATATATTTGACAAAAGAGTAACTGTTGTCATGCTACTCATTTGATTCATCGAGAGAATCACCTGGCAACCCTATATGTAAGAGTGTTCAAAGCTGTCACTGTTCCAGTGGTGGCAACTGAAGGAAGACCGGACTCTGGGCTCGGCTATGCACGACATGTGCCATGAGAATGGCACCTTTGTATTGAAGAAAGGCTGCCCTGGACAACAGTCGTGGACCTACGACAAGGAGGTGTGTTTCTTCCAAGACGATTGAACCGTTTCTACTTCTACGCATCCTTTTTTTAAACAACCATGATTTGTTTTTTGTTGTTGTTTTTTTCGGAGTTTTATAAAGTATGTTTAATCACAGTTTAGTACAATATATCTCGGTAAAATATTCGTACAATAACCAAATGTATTTCTTACAAAAACTGCATTCAAAATCAAATGGTCGGTCTTTATTAAAACTTCCCGGTGTGGCATGAAAGTATCTAATTCTTTGTGATGTTGACTCAATTTGTTTCAGAATCAAACCTTGCTTCACAGCCCTTCTAAAATGTGTTTACAAGTGACTGTGCAACTTAAACTGACACTCGCTACATGCTCGGGAACGGCATGGCAAAAGTGGATAGTGCCACTGAAGAGTATGCAATCAAAACATTAGCGTGACAGTATCGAGAGAATTGTATATATCAAACGATGTCGAACTGAGGTATGTTGAAGATGTGCTTCATATCATCCAAGGAGAATGTGTCGAATGAAGTAAGAAAAGGACTGAAGAACCATACGAAGACAAAGTTCTTAATTCATCTGGAAATCTGCAGCGCTGTATAACGCCGTTTTCCATAAAATCTGTACATGGAAATATATCCATTGAATGTCGGACTTCAGGTGACCCGGAACTTCACACGACACGTGTACATATATGTTTGCTGGTTAATGTAACCAGATATCTTTGAGTAACATTTGACATGCTACACATTTGATCCATCGATCCATCACCTGTCACGAAATGCAACTCTATATGGAAGAGTGTTAAAAGCTGTCAGTGTTCCGATGATGGCAATTGAGGGAATAACATAGTGGAAAGTAAGAATTGCACATGTTTATTGGCTAATGTCACACAAATTCAGTTCTTCCGCGAAGAACATGTGCTACCGTGGAATAATACTCTCAATGATGTGAACGACATTAGAAACCTTATACGTTGTTTTGAATATGACTCAACTCGGAAATTGACGAAAGGTTCTCTGTAAGGTAAAGGGAATGGGCTTATTCATGTCGTTAATGTTAGACAGAGTTATCGTTTAGGGGTTGACGCAGTCATGATCTGGTATTGGAACACTATGACTGGCAGACCCTTATTTAATTTACATACGAACTTATGTGCTGCGAACTGTGTCAGTGGACGCTGAACCATAATCACGACAACTAAATACAGGGCTAGGGCGATGACTTGTGATTTACGCACTAAACAGTTATCTGCTAATGAAAACAATCTCCCCAGAACAACAAATAATGTATAATAACAAGCTACTAGGAAACACTACTGAACTCTGAGTATTACGTAAGGTATCTTAGGTAACTTCTTTGAGTGGCATTTTAGAAGTTGGGAAGTACAATATAGAACAAACTTTATGGATAACAACTTCTTTTTATTCGTGAGTGCGACGTTTCGATACAGATTCGTGTACCGTTGTCAAGCATAACGGAACATGAAGAAGGGGGAAGTGTATATATACCGGATGTAACAATGTAACAAAGAAAACAACATAATTAACATAATTGGCTAGGCAGAAAGTTGATGAAGCCAGAGAGTAGACAAAGGACAGGCGTGGAAGCCAATGATGTACAAATAATAATGAGATGTTTATACAGCAGAGTTTATACAGTAGATTGGGCTTGGTGGATGAGTGCATCATAAGCGGATGGAATGAAGTATCCTTGGTCTCGGTTGATGGTGGGCTTTTGGCGTTTGATGTGGATGGCTTCGGTGAGCTTGCGTTTAGTGAAGTCTGTTTGTTTGTTAGCGAGAATGGTGATGTCAGACCACTCTATTTGATGATTGGGGCTTGCTTTGATGTGGTCGGAAATGGCTGATTTGTTGTCGGAATTGGTAACAGAGGTCTGATGTTCTTTCACTCGGGTGTTGATGGGTCGGGAAGTTTTGCCAATGTAGGTGATGAATAAAACCGGATTCATGATTGTTCCTTGTTCCGTTTGTTGTCGTTTGTCGGAACGTTGAGCCCATGATATACGTTGTCCTGTGGGCGCAATAAACGATTACTTTTGAGTTCGATTAGACATGAAAAAGATTCTCTATCTGCAGTGTATAGTCAAACCTTACTGGTGGAATTACTGGTTTTTCAAGACGACCAATAATTACACGTAACCTCACATACAGCACACATCCATGATTCCAACTCTGCGAGTATACACAGCTCAACAGTCGCATCCATCCACAAAATAGAAGCTCGTCACGCCGAAGACCCGGGTTCGATTCCCCACATGGGTACACTGTGTGGAGCCCATTTCTGGTGTCCCCCGCCGTGATATTGCTGGAATATTGCTAAAAGCGGCGTTAAACCTCACTCACTCACAAAATAGAACATGCACTGTACGGTGCATTTTGTAGAATGGGCGTGCCTAGAATACATCATATATGCCCCTTTTTGACTAAGGGTGCTCCGTTTGAAATTCCGTAGCTCTGTCCTTGGATCCTGCGTAAAACACTAATGTAACCCCCCATGCAGTTCCTGCTAAAGGTAGCCTACCGACATGTATAGATACATCCTCTTTGTCGGCAGACTTTAGTCGTATCCTGTTTTGGGTGATTTTACATGCATGAATACACGTTAAGTTGGAGCCACTGTGTCGTTTTAGTGTTTGCACGTATTGCCATTAGATTTGATGAGATCAAATATTATTGAACATCTGTTGCACATCCGTGAGCAGCATGGATACCTGACTGGGGTTATACGATACTATGTGACCACAATCAGTAGTGTTGATTCCTTTGACTATTACACAAGTCACTCAAATCCAAACGACGTGGTAATGATTATAGTGGCATGACATTTGAAGTAGCCGAGTCCAGCTTCGGGTCAAAGTGAGTGAGTGAGTGAGTGATGATTCTAAGTCACATCTGCAATATTTCAGCCATATTCTACAGTTCTAAATTCATGGTAAGTAAATAATTTATAAAACCCTGTCAACGAAGGACAGTATAATTACCAGATTATCACAGATTTATTAAATTAGATCAAAGAAAATTGAAATCACTAACAATTAACGATACGAGACAAAAATGGCAAGGGTTCGCGAGTAAAGCAGCCCATGGGTGCTGTATGAGGTGAGGATTGGGTGGTCAGGCATGCTGTATTGGTAGATGCCTATGCAGGTATATTTTGTCCCAGATGCTCATGATGTCAATCACACTATATTGCCTGGACAAGATGTAAAACACTGGCGGGCGGATGGACGGACAGACAGACGAGGCCTCGACTATATCCTCCCACAATGTATACCCAGGGATATAAATATTTGATCTGTTTGAACTGCCTAGAAGTCACTCAGGGGCGCATGATTCCACCATCACATTCAGAACATACAATACCTGGGCATATACTAAAATATGAAACTTCGCATGTGTTACTTTAAGTAACATACCCATACAGAACAAAGTGTGACACTGTTATTAGTGGATAAATCCGGTTTATGGACGTAATGAGCGTATGGTGCGTTATGGTGCGCTTTGAGCACCCCCCGTGAACAACAGTGGCACGATGGGGTCATCTCTGCTGGAGTTGTTCACAACAGCAAGGCAACGTTATCTCATTGACTGCATAATGCCCGTGAACATCATTAGGCAACCTGACCCATTACCAAAATGGTGCCCGGCTCTTGAACATTCTGGTGTTGACGTCTCACGGCACGAAGAATTCTTCCAAGAGCATTCAATATGACATTGTGTTCTATAGGATTCTGGTTAGGTGCTGTCGATGGCCACTCCATGACGTCAATATCTACACTAAGAAACCAGCAGGTGCAATTTCAGAATCGGACCAACATAAATACGTCAACATGGGCAGCGCGCAAGCCGTGTGTGGTCTGGGCAGTAACTCGACCGCTAAACAGTGCCTTACTGGTTGACGTCGAGGTCGTAAAACGGTTACACAAATGACGTAGCCGAATTTGATTGTCCTCGGCATACGATGACAAAGAGCCAGATATAGTTTATCATAGTGTCACACGTTAAGCATACACTGTAAAAAAATATATTTAAAATACATAAAATATATATTAACAACCAGTCCATTCTGTGATTAGTGATTATGCAGATTTATGGAAGACCGTATCATCTATGGTTGTACAGTCATACCTAGCATCGTATATTCAGTACTCTCTTTATCTCTTTCAGAAGCAAAGGTGAAACATCTTAGCGTTGCCATAGTTAAGATACTTTGGTATGCTAAGTCTTATTCTTTAAACTACGATTAGAATTTAAATTAGTTTTGACTTCAACATGTTTAGAGATAAGAAGCTGTAAAACAAAAGCGTAGTGTTGTGATCGAACGTACGGGCCTAGAATGTTGAGTGCCATTTACATCCCGGTTTGATTGTTGTTTAGGTTATGCAAGATGTTATCACTCTGGTGTATCGGGTGTTAACTGACAACATTACAATTTGCGACTTGTTTCACATTATTCAATGCAGTTCTTGAATACATAATTCCCGCATTCAATCAAACACAAAAGATCTGTCCAAATACTTGTGTTCCAAACCTGGTTAAAGCTACATTACTCACATGTACATACACACAGTATTGTTTCACTTTTCTGCTACTTCTGTGTTACTCAGAAAATAATCGATTTGTACTGCACAGATGGCTTTCATCTTAATAGCCCCCACTCATTGAAAATCAATACAAAAAGAAAACACACACACACACGCACGCACACACGCACGCACGCACCTGAAATAATAAACACACCCCCCAAAAACACATACCACATAGAGGCCACACTGCGAACACGTTTGATATTCGATCTATCAACAGTTGTCTAATGAAGGAGAAATTAAGAAAAATAGGTATGGTCTTGAAAAACCATTAAGCTCATCTCTGGCATGTTTCGATCCGTACAAACAGGATCCTGCCACGTTATACAAAGCGCTAATCTCGGAAAATAGGAAATTTTGAGAGAAATAAATAATTCCGTTTATGCCGGACCAGTGGGCGACTAGACTTGCTTCAATTTGGACATTTGCATTGTAGAAAGGGTTGGACTGTGACACAGACTACTGACATGATGAGGCCCCAGCGATGCAGAGCGGATGTGGCTCGTAAAAGGCGGAAAACGCATTTCTAAAACTCTTCTCGTAATAATAGTATTCGTATTTTGCAATGAAGATATATATTCACTCCTGTCACTAAAACACAAATTACGAGTCAGATTTCAGAGACTAGTCAATGAGAATTTTGCAGGAAACACAGATCTGGGTAAGCATAAGCTTTCCTTCATTTAACACTCACTTTGCCGATCACAGCTGGTAACCTCGTAATCTCTGGTGGAACAATGCCGTTGACAACAGCCGACTTGGTAGGGTTCATCTGGGTATGTCAATATGTATGTACCGATATAAGGCTATGTACTTCTATTTGTAATTCATCATACACGTCTGTCAATGTCTTTACCTACTACTGTGCGTGTTTGGAATAGCTGATAGTGATTATATATAAATTGAAAATTCATTTTGTGAAGTACAAGTCATGCAGACACCAGTTGATATTGGCGACGTACAGTGTTTTGTCTATAACAGTATTGGTGGATGGCCCACAGTCCGTATCACGAGACTGACTCTGCAAATATTCATTACCATTCATTACCATATTTTACGAATTACTCTTCAGCAACCCATGCTGCCATAAGAGGGAACGTACGTGTTCTCACGTACTTGAGATCGTATCCCACTTGCTTGGATCGATGTTCATAACGTCATGTACCATGTTATGTGTAGGTTTATGTAAACATCATTTTAGATTTTGGTAAATCAAAGGCCGGCATGTTTATATAAATGTTATAGTACAAGCCAACTGTTCATATAAAAGTTAAAATATTACTTAGGAATATTTTTGAGTTGTCCACAAAATATCAAACAAAACAAACACTTAAAGGGCCACTAATCCAGAGCGATTATGTTTCCAGCCAACAGTCTAATTACGACCGGGACGGACACGGGGACTTGGGCTACTGTCCATCTTGACAGAATTTCTTCAACCTAATCAGCGGGACATTAAGAAAGGTGTATGCCCATCATATGCCGTTATTTGAAAATATCCCCGGTAGTTCTTGTCTGATTGTAGTAAAGTATCCCCGCAGTGTAGGCTTTTTCAGATTTTCAAATGTTTGGATGGTATAGTCACTGATCCCATTTGATCCTCTTTCTGTATTCGATAATTAATCATGTTAAAAAATATGATGTCTATTACGCATGCGTATGCTGGTGATATGAAAAACAACACATTTGATATATTTGAATCTATAAACTAAACAGCCTCACTTTGCCACTGCTAAAAATCTGAATTTTACTTAGGTACTTATGTATATATAGTGCACAGCAAATTTTTATATATATTTCTTATGTAACATTGAAGTTCGATCCGTTCGATCCTCAAAACCGTGTCGGCCCATAAAGTTGTTTTTCAGACAATCAAACTTAAATGCAATACAGTGATTACTACTCTTTGCTGTGTAACCCTTGTTTGGTTGTAAACCTACACATGTTATTTTTGTCATCATTCACTTGATGGTCAGTTGATGAATTTATAACAGGTATACTTAGTCCATAACACCACACTCAGATTACCCGCCAAAGGTTTCCCCATTTGGCATTTCTTGTGTCTAGAGTAAATACTCATCATTATAAACTGAGGGTCTGATGTGGCAAATGTAACATCTTATGTAATATGCGCATGGAAGTGCAGCAATAAGAATTATCAGCTGAGTTTCAAAACAAACATCGATCAAAGAGTTAACCGATAACACGCTGATTGATTAATTGATTTTATCATGCACTGCGGATTTGTCAAGGAAGTGTTTATGTATGTGTGTTTATGTTTATGTATACACCCCCCTCGTGGGGTCTCTTTCATCTTTGTAAAAACAACGTCCTTCCTTCGAAAAGGATTAACCGCCAATACATTTCGATTGATTGCTCATTATTGGCATAATAATTACTTTTTTAAAGGGAATGGCAGACATCATGCAGTTGGAGCTGCCAGGTGTGCTATCTTGGGGCGATAGAGGACTATACACCAATGTGAGAAAACCCTGAAACGATAGGATCAATTTTTCGCATATTAGACTGAAAGTTAAAAAGACACATGACGTGGAACAGGATTCTTTATCAGCTGCAGATGAATGGTATCTCGTTTCCTTTATGTGGATATTGGATGGATACATTCCCCGAACAAATTGGCAATATGGATATTGTTACTATAACTCTTTAGTCTGTCTTCCTTTTGCTTTTTATTATTTGCATACTGCTGGTATCTCATTTTGTTATGGCATTCAACAGAATCATTTTTTGTGCCGTGAAGTGTAATGAGACGGACAACATACAGTAGGTCGCACTTAGGACGTGTGTATGTGATATAGTGATACACATTGGCAATCTAGAAGATGTATAGATATTACAATCATGTTATAAATTCACAAAGTATACATATCATTGTGCAATTTATTAAGATTCAAATGCATTCAAATATATTAATAAACTACTAGGATTATGACGTGCATTGACTTCCGTTATTTCAGTCCAAGCATTTTTACCACTGGTAGATGGTTGAACTTAAAATGTTTTCATTTGTTATGAAAATAATGCCATTTAATACAACATGATTCAGATTGACTAGTCCTGAACCCAAGCTCATTACTCTCCCCCAAGACTCCCCATGTACTTAGTTAGCCTTACTTTCAAAACAATGATATTGTATCAGGCTTCTCACCAAATTCAAGGTCAAACTATTTGTTAAATCAGATTCTGCCATCCATTGACGGTAACATTTTT